>NW_027480700.1:300000-437883 GCF_051401765.1 Calliopsis andreniformis | reverse complement strand
GGAATCGTTGTATGGCCTATTTTCGAGACACATTAGTGGGATATGGCGGCGCTTGCTGAAATATTGCGAATTTCCAGTCATACGTCGACTTTAACTTTAAACTACGCATAATATCACTGGAATCGCTGTATGGCCTAGTTTCGAGTCACATTAGTGAAATATTGCGGCGCTTGCTAAATTATTGCGAATTTCCCGTTATTGAGTGAGCAATACTGAGGATTGAGTATTGAAGGTTGTGGATTGATGATTGACGATTGAGGACTGAGGATTGAGGATTGATTATTGAGCTTTGGGGATTGAAGATTGTGGCCTGGGGATAGAGGATTGAAGATTGTGGCCTGGGGATAGAGGATTGAATATTGAGGATTAAGGATAGAGTATTGGGGATTGAGGATCTAGGATAGGAGATTGACTATTGAGGATTGAAGATTGAGGATTGAGGTTTGAGGATTGAGAATTGAGAATTGAGGATGAGGACTGAGGGCTGAGGATTGAGGTTTGAGGAGTGAGGATTGAGGATTGAGGATTGACGATTGAGGATTGAGGATAGAGTATTGAAGATTGAGGATTGATGACTGAGGATTGAGGATTGAGTATTGATGATTGAGGATTGAGGATTGACGATTGAGTATGGAGGATTGAAGGTTGAGGATTGAGGATTGAGGATTGAAGATTGAGGACTGAGTGTTGAGGGTTGAGTGATGTGAATTGGTGTCTGTGGATTGAGATTTGAAGATTGAAGATTGGGGATTGAGTATTGAAAACTGTGAATTGAGGATATTGTATTGAGAATTGAGAATTGACAACTGATTGTTGAGGACTGAGGTCTGAAGATTGCGGATTCAGGATTGAAGATTCTGGATTGAGGTTTGAGGACTGAGGATTGAGGGTTGAGGATTGAGGATTGAGGATTGACGTTTGAGGATAGAGGATTGAGGATGGAGTATTGAAGAGGGAGGACCGAGTGTTGAGGATTGAGT
Organism: Calliopsis andreniformis; assembly: GCF_051401765.1. NCBI lineage: Eukaryota > Metazoa > Arthropoda > Insecta > Hymenoptera > Andrenidae > Calliopsis > Calliopsis andreniformis. Next base: position 436,903 of record NW_027480700.1, on the reverse strand, counting down.
GTTGGGAATTGATGTTTGAGGATTGAGATTTGATTATTGAATATTGTGGATTGAGTATTGAATCATGAGAATTCAGAATATTCAATTGAGTATTGAGAATTGAGGATTGATGGTTGAGTATTGAGAATTGATGGTTGATGGTTTTGTGTTGAATATTGAGGATTGAGGGTTGAGGATTGAGGATTGTGAATTGAGGATTGAAGATTGAGTATTGATGATTGAAGATTGAGGATTGAGGATTGAGGGTTGAGGATTAAGGACGAGGACTGACGGTTGAGGATTGAAGATTGACGATTGAGGATTGAGGATTGAGCATTGAGGATTGAGGATTGAGGATTGAGGGTTGAAGATTGAGGATTGGGTATTGAGGATGGAAGAGTGGGGATTGAGGATTGAGGATTGAGGACTGAGGATTGCAGATTGAGTATTGAGGATTGAAGACTGACGATTGAGGATTGAGGACTGAGGATTGGGGATTGAGGATTGAGGATTGAAGATTGAGTATTGAGGATTGAAGATTGAGGATTGAGGATTGAGGATTGAGGATTGAGGATTGAAGATTGAGGATTGGGGACTGAGTGTTGAGGGTTCAGTGATGAGAATTGATGTTTCTGGATAGAGATTTGAAGATTGCAGATTGAGTATTGAGTATTGAAAACTGTGAATTGATGATATTGTATTGAGAATTGAGAATTGACAACTGATTGTTGAGGACTGAGGTCTGAAGATTGCGGATTCAGCATTGAAGATTCTGGATTGAGGTTTGAGGACTGAGGATTGAGGATTGAGGATTGAGGATTGAGGATTGAGGACGAGGACTGACGGTTGAGGATTGAGTATTGATGATTGAATATTGAGGATTGAGGATTCATAGTTGAGGATTGAGTACGAGGACTGACGGTTGAGGATTGAGGTATGAGGATTGAGGATTGAGGACGAGGACTGACGGTTGAGGATTGAGTATTGATGATTGAAGATTGAGGATTGAGGATTGAGGGTTGAGAATTGAGGACGAGGACCGACGGTTGATTGAAGATTGATGATTGAGGATTGAGGATTGAAGATTGAGAATTGAGGATTGAGGATTGAGGATTGAGGATTGAAGATTGAGGATTGAAGTTTGAGGATTGAGAATTGAGAATTGAGGATGAGGACTGAGGGCTGAGGATTGAGGTTTGAGGAATGAGGATTGAGGATTGAGGATTGAGGATTGAGTATTGAGGATTGAGTATTGAAGATTGAGGATTGATGACTGAGGATTGAGGATTGAGGATTGATGATTGAGGATTGAGGATTGAAGATTTAGTATGGAGGATTGAAGATTGAGGATTGACGCTTGAGAATAGACGATTGAGGATGGAGGATTGAAGAGAGAGGACCGAGTGTTGAGGATTGAATGTTGAGAATTGATGTTTGAGGATTGAGATTTGATTATTGAAATTGTGGATTGAGTATTGAATCATGAGAATTCAGGATATTCTATTGAGTATTGAGAATTGAGGATTGATGGTTGAGTATTGAGAATTGAGGGTTGATGGTTGTGTGCTGAATATTGATGATTGAGGGTTGAGGATTGAGGATTGAGAATTGAGGATTGAAGATTGAGTATTGATGATTGAAGATTCAGGATTGAGGATTGAGGGTTGAGGATTGAGGACGAGGACTGACGGTTGAGGATTGAAGATTGAGGATTGAGGATTGAGGATTGAAGATTGAGGATTGATGATTGAGGATTGAGGATTGAAGATTGAGTATTCAGGATTGAAGATTGAGGATTGGGGATTGAGGATTGAGGATTGAGGATTGAAGATTCAGGATTGGGGATTGAGGATTGACGATTGAGGATTGAGTATTGAGGATTACGAATTGAGGATTGAGGATTGAAGATTGAGTATTGCGGATTGAGGACTGGGGATTGAGGATTGAAGATTGAGGATTAACGATTGAGGATTGGGGATTGAGGATCTAGGATTGGAGATTGATTATTGAGGATTGAAGGTTGAGAATTGAGGACCGAGGATTGAGAATTGAGAATTGAGGATGAGGACTGAGGGTTGAAGATTGAGGTTTGAGGAATGAGGATTGAGGATTGAGGATTGAGGATTGAGTATTGAGGATGGAGGATGAGTGCTGAGGGCTGAGGATTGAGGTTTGAGTATTGAATCCTGAGAATTCAGGATATTCTATCGAGTACTGAGAATTGAGGATTGATGGTTAAGTATTGAGGATTGAGGATTGTGGATTGAGGATTGAGTACTGGAGATTGAGGGTTGATGATTGAGGATTGAGGATTGAGGATTGAGGATTGAGGATTGAGTATTGAAGATTGTGGATTGACGATTGACGATTGAGGACTGAGGTTTGTGGATTGATTATTGAGCTTTGGGGATTGAAGATTGTGGCCTGGGGATAGAGGATTGAATATTGAGGATTAAGGATAGAGTATGGGGGACTGAGGGTCTAGGATAGGAGATTGATTATTGAGGATTGAAGATTGAGGATTGAGGTTTGAGGATTGAGAATTGAGAATTGAGGATGAGGACTGAGGGTTGAGGATTGGGGTTTGCGGAATGAGGATTCAGAGTTGAGGATTGAGGATTGAGGATTGAGGATTGAGTATTGAAGAGTGAGGATTGAGGATTGAGTGTTGAGGGTTGAGTGATGAGAATTGATGTTTGTGGATGGAGACTTGAAGATTGAAGATTGAGGATTGAGTATTGAAAACTGAGAATTAAGGATATTCTATTCAGAGTTGAGAATTGAGGATTGATGTTTGAGGGTTGTGTATTGAGTATTGAGGATTGAGGATTGAGGATCGAGGATTGAGAATTGAGGATTGAAGATTGAGTATTGATGATTGAAGATTGAGGATTGAGGATTGGGGGTTGAGGATTGAGGACGAGGACTGACGGTTGAGGATTGAGGTTTGAGTATTGAGGATTGAGGATTGAGGAGTGAGGATTGGGGATTGAGGACTGAGGATTGAGGATTGATTATTGAGCTTTGGGGATTGAAGATTTTGGACTGGGGTAGAGGGTTGAATATTGAGGATTAAGGATAGTGTATTGGGGATTGAGGATCTAGGATAGGAGATTGATTATTGAGGATTGACGATTGAGGATTGAGGATTGAGGATTGAGAATTGAGAATTGAGGATGAGGACTGAGGGCTGAGGATTGAGGATTGAGGATTGATGGTTGAGTATTGAGGATTGAGGATTGAGGATTGATGATTGAGTATTGACGGTTGAGGATTGATGATTGAGGTTTGAGAATTGAGGATTGAGGATTGAGGATTGAGTATTGAGGATTGTGTGTTGAAGATTGAGGATTGATTATTGAGGATTGAGGATCGAGAATTGAGTATTGGGGATTGAAGATTGACGATTGAGTATTGAAGATTGAGGATTGATGACTGAGGATTGAGGATTTAGGATTGAGGATTGAGGATGGAGGATGAGGGCTGAGGGTTGAGGATAGCGGTTTGAGTATTGAATCCTGAGTATTCAGGATATTCTATTGAGTATTGAGATTTGAGGATAGATGGTTGAGTATTGAGGATTGAGTATTGAGGACTGAGTATTGAAGTTTGAGGATGGCTGATTGAGGATTGAGGATTGAGGATTGAGGATTGAGGATTGAGGATTGAGTATTGAAGATTGAGTATTGATGATTGAAGATTCAGGATTGAGGATTGAGGGTTGAGGATTGAGGACGAGGACTGACGGTTGAGGATTGCAGATTGAGTATTGAGTATTGAAAACTGTGAATTGATGATATTGTATTGAGAATTGAGAATTGACAACTGATTGTTGAGGACTGAGGTCTGAAGATTGCGGATTCAGCATTGAAGATTCTGGATTGAGGTTTGAGGACTGAGGATTGAGGATTGAGGATTGAGGATTGAGGATTGAGGACGAGGACTGACGGTTGAGGATTGAGTATTGATGATTGAATATTGAGGATTGAGGATTCATAGTTGAGGATTGAGTACGAGGACTGACGGTTGAGGATTGAGGTATGAGGATTGAGGATTGAGGACGAGGACTGACGGTTGAGGATTGAGTATTGATGATTGAAGATTGAGGATTGAGGATTGAGGGTTGAGAATTGAGGACGAGGACCGACGGTTGAGGATTGAAGATTGATGATTGAGGATTGAGGATTGAAGATTGAGAATTGAGGATTGAGGATTGAGGATTGAGGATTGAAGATTGAGGATTGAAGTTTGAGGATTGAGAATTGAGAATTGAGGATGAGGACTGAGGGCTGAGGATTGAGGTTTGAGGAATGAGGATTGAGGATTGAGGATTGAGGATTGAGTATTGAGGATTGAGTATTGAAGATTGAGGATTGATGACTGAGGATTGAGGATTGAGGATTGATGATTGAGGATTGAGGATTGAAGATTTAGTATGGAGGATTGAAGATTGAGGATTGACGCTTGAGAATAGACGATTGAGGATGGAGGATTGAAGAGAGAGGACCGAGTGTTGAGGATTGAATGTTGAGAATTGATGTTTGAGGATTGAGATTTGATTATTGAAATTGTGGATTGAGTATTGAATCATGAGAATTCAGGATATTCTATTGAGTATTGAGAATTGAGGATTGATGGTTGAGTATTGAGAATTGAGGGTTGATGGTTGTGTGCTGAATATTGATGATTGAGGGTTGAGGATTGAGGATTGAGAATTGAGGATTGAAGATTGAGTATTGATGATTGAAGATTCAGGATTGAGGATTGAGGGTTGAGGATTGAGGACGAGGACTGACGGTTGAGGATTGAAGATTGAGGATTGAGGATTGAGGATTGAAGATTGAGGATTGATGATTGAGGATTGAGGATTGAAGATTGAGTATTCAGGATTGAAGATTGAGGATTGGGGATTGAGGATTGAGGATTGAGGATTGAAGATTCAGGATTGGGGATTGAGGATTGACGATTGAGGATTGAGTATTGAGGATTACGAATTGAGGATTGAGGATTGAAGATTGAGTATTGCGGATTGAGGACTGGGGATTGAGGATTGAAGATTGAGGATTAACGATTGAGGATTGGGGATTGAGGATCTAGGATTGGAGATTGATTATTGAGGATTGAAGGTTGAGAATTGAGGACCGAGGATTGAGAATTGAGAATTGAGGATGAGGACTGAGGGTTGAAGATTGAGGTTTGAGGAATGAGGATTGAGGATTGAGGATTGAGGATTGAGTATTGAGGATGGAGGATGAGTGCTGAGGGCTGAGGATTGAGGTTTGAGTATTGAATCCTGAGAATTCAGGATATTCTATCGAGTACTGAGAATTGAGGATTGATGGTTAAGTATTGAGGATTGAGGATTGTGGATTGAGGATTGAGTACTGGAGATTCAGGGTTGATGATTGAGGATTGAGGATTGAGGATTGAGGATTGAGGATTGAGTATTGAAGATTGTGGATTGACGATTGACGATTGAGGACTGAGGTTTGTGGATTGATTATTGAGCTTTGGGGATTGAAGATTGTGGCCTGGGGATAGAGGATTGAATATTGAGGATTAAGGATAGAGTATGGGGGACTGAGGGTCTAGGATAGGAGATTGATTATTGAGGATTGAAGATTGAGGATTGAGGTTTGAGGATTGAGAATTGAGAATTGAGGATGAGGACTGAGGGTTGAGGATTGGGGTTTGCGGAATGAGGATTCAGAGTTGAGGATTGAGGATTGAGGATTGAGGATTGAGTATTGAAGAGTGAGGATTGAGGATTGAGTGTTGAGGGTTGAGTGATGAGAATTGATGTTTGTGGATGGAGACTTGAAGATTGAAGATTGAGGATTGAGTATTGAAAACTGAGAATTAAGGATATTCTATTCAGAGTTGAGAATTGAGGATTGATGTTTGAGGGTTGTGTATTGTGTATTGAGGATTGAGGATTGAGGATCGAGGATTGAGAATTGAGGATTGAAGATTGAGTATTGATGATTGAAGATTGAGGATTGAGGATTGGGGGTTGAGGATTGAGGACGAGGACTGACGGTTGAGGATTGAGGTTTGAGTATTGAGGATTGAGGATTGAGGAGTGAGGATTGGGGATTGAGGACTGAGGATTGAGGATTGATTATTGAGCTTTGGGGATTGAAGATTTTGGACTGGGGTAGAGGATTGAATATTGAGGATTAAGGATAGTGTATTGGGGATTGAGGATCTAGGATAGGAGATTGATTATTGAGGATTGACGATTGAGGATTGAGGATTGAGGATTGAGAATTGAGAATTGAGGATGAGGACTGAGGGCTGAGGATTGAGGATTGAGGATTGATGGTTGAGTATTGAGGATTGAGGATTGAGGATTGATGATTGAGTATTGACGGTTGAGGATTGATGATTGAGGTTTGAGAATTGAGGATTGAGGATTGAGGATTGAGTATTGAGGATTGTGTGTTGAAGATTGAGGATTGATTATTGAGGATTGAGGATCGAGAATTGAGTATTGGGGATTGAAGATTGACGATTGAGTATTGAAGATTGAGGATTGATGACTGAGGATTGAGGATTTAGGATTGAGGATTGAGGATGGAGGATGAGGGCTGAGGGTTCAGGATAGCGGTTTGAGTATTGAATCCTGAGTATTCAGGATATTCTATTGAGTATTGAGATTTGAGGATAGATGGTTGAGTATTGAGGATTGAGTATTGAGGACTGAGTATTGAAGTTTGAGGATGGCTGATTGAGGATTGAGGATTGAGGATTGAGGATTGAGGATTGAGGATTGAGTATTGAAGATAGAGGATTGATGATTGAGTATTGAGGATAGACTATTCAGGATTGAGGATTGAGGATTGAAGATTGAGTATTGAGGATTGAAGATTGAGGATTGAGGATTGAGGATTGAGGATTGGGGACTGAGCGATGTGGGTTGAGTGACGAGAATTGATGTTTGTGGATAGAGATTTTAAGATTGCAGATTGAGAATTGAGTATTGAAAACTGTGAATTGAGGATATTCTATTGAGGATTGAGGATTGACAACTGATTGTTGAGGACCTAGGGCTGAAGATTGAGGATTCAGTGTTGAGGATTCAGGATAGAGGTTTGAGGACTGGGAATTGAGGACTGAGGATTGAGGATTGAGGATTGAGGATTGAAGATTGAGGATTGGGTATTGAGGACTGAACATTGAGGATTGAGGATTGAGCATTGAGGATTGAGGATTGAGGATTGAAGATTGAATATTGATGATTGAAGATTGAGGATTGAGGATTGAGGGTTGTGGATTGAGGAAGATGACTGAGGGTTAACTATTGATGCTTGAAGTCTGAGGATTGAGGATTGAGGATTGAGAATTGAGTATTGAGGATTGAGGATTGAGGACTGAAGATTGAGCATTGACGATTGAAGATTGAGGATTGAGGATTGAGGATTGAGCATTAAGGATTGAGTATTGAGGATTGAGGATTGAAGATTGAGTATTGAGGATTGAAGATTGAGGATCGAGTATCGAGGATTGAGGATTGAGGATTGAAGATTGAGGATTGGGGATTGAGGATTGAGTTTTGAAGATTGAGGATTGATGAATGAGGATTGAGGACTGAGGATTGAGGATTGACGATTGAGTATTGAGGATTGAAGATTGAGGATTAAGGATTGAGGATTGAGGATTGAGTATGAGGGCTGAGGGTTGAGGATTGAGGTTTGAGGACTGAGGACTGAGGATTGAGGATTGAGAATTGAGGATTGAGGACTGAGGATTGAAGATTGAGGATTGGGTATTGAGGATTGAAGAATGAGGATTGAGGATTGAGGATTGAGGATTGAGGATTGAAGATTGAGTATTGAGCATTGAAGACTGACGATTGAGGATTGAGGATTGAGGATTGAGGATTGAAGATCGAGTATTCAGGACTGAAGATTGAGGATTGAGGACTGAGTGTTGAGGGTTGAGTGATGAGAATTGGTGTCTGTGGATTGAGATTTGAAGATTGAAGATTGGGGATTGAGTATTGAAAACTGTGAATTGAGGATATTGTATTGAGAATTGAGAATAGACAACTGATTGTTGAGGACTGAGGTCTGAAGATTGCGGATTCAGGATTGAAGATTCTGGATTGAGGTTTGAGGACTGAGGATTGGGGGTTGAGGATTGAGGATTGAGGATTGACGTTTGAGGATAGAGGATTGAGGATGGAGTATTGAAGAGAGAGGACCGAGTGTTGAGGATTGAGTGTTGGGAACTGATGTTTGAGGATTGAGATTTGATTATTGAATATTGTGGATTGAGTATTGAATCATGAGAATTCAGGATATTCAATTGAGTATTGACAATTGAGGATTGATGGTTGAGTATTGAGAATTGATGGTTGACGGTTGTGTGTTGAATATTGAGGATTGAGGGTTGAGGATTGAGGATTGAGAATTGAGGATTGAAGATTGAGTATTGATGATTGAAGATTGAGGATTGAGGATTGAGGGTTGAGGATTAAGGACGAGGACTGACGGTTGAGGATTGAAGATTGACGATTGAGGATTGAGGATTGAGCATTGAGGATTGAGGATTGAGGATTGAGGGTTGAAGATTGAGGATTGGGTATTGAGGATGGAAGAGTGAGGATTGAGGATTGAGGATTGAGGACTGAGGATTGCAGATTGAGTAATGAGGATTGAAGACTGACGATTGAGGATTGAGGACTGAGGATTGGGGATTGAGGATTGAGGATTGAAGATTGAGTATTGAGGATTGAAGATTGAGGATTGAGGATTGAGGATTGAGGATTGAGGATTGAAGATTGAGGATTGGGGACTGAGTGTTGAGGGTTCAGTGATGAGAATTGATGTTTCTGGATAGAGATTTGAAGATTGCAGATTGAGTATTGAGTATTGAAAACTGTGAATTGATGATATTGTATTGAGAATTGAGAATTGACAACTGATTGTTGAGGACTGAGGTCTGAAGATTGCGGATTCAGGATTGAAGACTCTGGATTGAGGTTTGAGGACTGAGGATTGAGGATTGAGGATTGAGGATTGAGGATTGAGTATTGAGGATTGAAGATTGAGTATTGATGATTGAATATTGAGGATTGAGGATTCATAGTTGAGGATTGAGTACGAGGACTGACGGTTGAGGATTGAGGTATGAGGATTGAGGATTGAGGACGAGGACTGACGGTTGAGGATTGAGTATTGATGATTGAAGATTGAGGATTGAGGATTGAGGGTTGAGAGTTGAGGACGAGGACCGACGGTTGAGGATTGAGAATTGAGGATTGAGGATTGAGGATTGAAGGCTGAGTGTTGAGGGTTGAGTGATGAGTATTGATGTTTGTGGATAGAGATTTGAAGATTGCAGATTGAGTATTGAGTATTGAAAACTGTGAGTTGATGATATTCTATTGAGGACTGAAGATTGACAACTGATTGCTGAGGACTGAAGGCTGAAGATTGAGGATTCAGGATTGAGGATTCAGGATTGGCGTTTGAGGACTGAGGATTGAGGATTTAGGATTGAGGATTGAGGTTTGAGAATTGAAGATTGAGGATTGAGGATTGAGGATTGAGCATTGAGGATTCAGGAATGAGGTTTGAGGACTGAGAATTGAGGATCGAGGATTGAGGATTGAGGATTGAGGATTGAAGATTGAGTATTGAGGATTGAAAATTGAGGATTGAGGATTGAGCATTGAAGATTGAGGACTGAGTGTTGAGGGTTGAGTGATGAGAATTGATGTTAGTGGATTGCGATTTGAAGATTGAAGAATGGGGATTGAGTATCGAAAACTGTGAATTAAGGATATTCCATTGAGGTTTGAGGATTGACAATTGATAGTTGAGGACCGATGGCTGAAGGTTGAGGATTCAGGATTGAGGATTCCGGAATGAGGTTCGTGGACTGAGGATAGAGGGTTGAGGATTGAGGATTGAGTTTCGACGCTTGTGGATTGAGGATTGAGGATGGAGGATTGAAGAGAGAGGACTAAGTATTGAGGATTGAATGTTGAGAATTGATGTTTGAGGATTGAGATTTGATTATTGAATTTTGTGGATCGAGTATTGAACCATGAGAATTCAGGATATTCTATTAAGTATTGAGAATTGAGGATTGATGGTTGAGTATTGAGGATTGATGGCTGAGGGTTGTGTGTTTTATATTGAGGATTGAGTATTGAAGATTGAGGATTGTGTATTGAGGATTGAGGATTGAGGATTGAGGATTGAAGATTGAGCTTTGAGGATTGAAGATTGAGGATTGAGGATTGAGGATTGAGGATTGAAGATTGAGGATTGGGGACTGAGTATTGAGGGTTGAGTGATGAGAATTGATGTTTGTGGATAGAGATCTGAAGATTGCAGATTGAGTATTGAGTATTGAAAACTGTGAATTGAGGATATTCTATTGAGGATTGAGGATTGACAACTGATTGTTGCGGACTCAGGGCTGAAGATTGAGGATTCAGGGTTGAGGATTCAGGGTTGAGGTTTGAGGACTGAGGATTGAGGACTGAGGATTGAGGATTGAGGATTGAGGATTGAAGACTGAGGATTGGGTATTGAGGATTGAACATTGAGGATTGAGGGTTGAGGATTGAGGATTGAGGATTGAGGATTGAAGATTGAATATTAATGATTGAAAATTGAGGATTGTGGACTGAGGGTTGTGAATTGAGGACGAGGACTGAGGGTTGAGTATTGATGTTTGAAGTCTGAGGATTGAGGATTGAGGATTGAGAATTGAGGATTGAGGATTGAGGATTGATGATTGAGGATTCGGCATTGAGGATTGAAGTATGAGGGTTGAGGAGTGAGGACTGAGGATTGAGTATTGCAGATTGAGCATTGAGGATTGAAGATTGAGGATTGGGGATTCAGGATTGAGGGTTGAGGATTGAGGATTGAGGATTGAAGATTGAGCATTGATGATCGAAGATTGAGGATTGAGAATTGAGGATTGAGGGTTGAGGACTGACGATTGAGGATTGAGTATTGAGCATTGAGGATTGAAGATTGAGGACTGAGGAATGAGGATTGAGGATTGAGGATTGAGGATTGAGGATTGAGGATTGAGGATTGAGGATTGAGTATTGAAGATTGAGTATTGATGACTGAGGATTGAGGATTGAGGATTGAAGATTGAGGATTGAGGATTGGGGATTGAAGATTGAGTATTGAGGGTTGAAGGTTGAGGATTGAGGATTGAGAATTGAGGATTGAGGGTTGAGGATTATAGATTGAGGATTGAGGATTGGGTATTGAGGATTGAAGAATGAGGACTGAGGATTGAGGATTGAGAATTGAGGATTGAGGGTTGAGGATTATAGATTGAGGATTGAGGATTGGGTATTGAGGATTGAAGAATGAGGATTGAGGATTGAGGATTGAAGATAGAGAATTGAGGATTGAGGATTGAGGATTCAAGATTGAGTATTGGGTATTGAGGATTGAAGAAAGAGGATTGAAAATTGAGGATTGAGGATTGAGAATTGAGGATTGAGGATTGAGTGTTGAGGGTTGAGTGATGAGAATTGACGTTTGTGGATAGAGGTTTGAAGATTGCAGATTGAGTATTGAGTATTGAAAACTGTGAATTGAGGATATTCTATTGAGGATTGAGGATAGACGACTGATTGTTGAGGACTGAGGGCCGAGGATTAAGGATTCAGGATTAAGGATTCAGAACTGAGGTTTGAGGACTGAGGATTGAGGATTGAAGACTGAGTATTGAGGATTGAAGGCTGAGGATTGAGGATTGAGGGTTGAGGATTGAAGATTGACTATTGAGGATTGAGGATTGAGGATTGAGGATTGAAGATTGAGTATTGAGGATCGAAGATTGAGGATTGAGGATTGAGGATTGAAGATTGAGGATTGGGGATTGAGGATTGACGATTGAGGATTGAGCATTGAGGATTGAGAATTGAGGATTGAGAATTGAAGATTGAGTATTGGGGATTGAAGTTTGAGGATTGCGGATTGAAGATTGAGGACAGAGTGTTGAGGGTTGAGAGATGAGAACTGATGTTTGTGGATTGAGATTTGAAGATTGAAGAATGGGGATTGAGTATTGAAAACTGTGAATTGAGGATATTCTATTGAGGATTGAGGATTGACAATTGATTGTTGAGGACTGAGGGCTGAAGATTGAGAATTCAGGATTGAGGATTCGGGATTGAGGTTTGAGGACTGAGGGTTGAGGGTTGAGGATTGAGGATTGAGGATTGACGCTTGAGGATTGAGGATTGAGGATGGAGGATTGAAGAGAGAGGACTGAGTGTTGAGGATTGAGTGTTGAGTATTGATGTTTGAGGATTGAGATGTGATTATAGAATATTGTGGATTGAGTACTGAACCATGAGAATTCAGGATATTCTATTGAGTATTGAGAATTGAGGATAGATGTTTGAGTATTGAGGATTGATGGTTGAGGGTTGTGCGTTGAATATTGAGGATTGAGGATTGAGGATTGAGGATTGAGGATTGAGGATTGAAGATTGAGCATTGATGATCGAAGATTGAGGATTGAGAATTGAGGATTGAGTGTTGAGGACTGACGATTGAGGATTGAGTATTGAGCATTGAGGATTGAAGATTGAGGACTGAGGAATGAGGATTGAGGATTGAGGATTGAGGATTGAGGATTGAGGATTGAGGATTGAGGATTGAGTATTGAAGATTGAGTATTGATGACTGAGGATTGAGGATTGAAGATTGAGGATTGAGGATTGGGGATTGAAGATTGAGTATTGAGGGTTGAAGGTTGAGGATTGAGGATTGAGAATTGAGGATTGAGGGTTGAGGATTATAGATTGAGGATTGAGGATTGGGTATTGAGGATTGAAGAATGAGGACTGAGGATTGAGGATTGAGAATTGAGGATTGAGGGTTGAGGATTATAGATTGAGGATTGAGGATTGGGTATTGAGGATTGAAGAATGAGGATTGAGGATTGAGGATTGAAGATAGAGAATTGAGGATTGAGGATTGAGGATTCAAGATTGAGTATTGGGTATTGAGGATTGAAGAAAGAGGATTGAAAATTGAGGATTGAGGATTGAGAATTGAGGATTGAGGACTGAGTGTTGAGGGTTGAGTGATGAGAATTGACGTTTGTGGATAGAGGTTTGAAGATTGCAGATTGAGTATTGAGTATTGAAAACTGTGAATTGAGGATATTCTATTGAGGATTGAGGATAGACGACTGATTGTTGAGGACTGAGGGCCGAGGATTAAGGATTCAGGATTAAGGATTCAGAACTGAGGTTTGAGGACTGAGGATTGAGGATTGAAGACTGAGTATTGAGGATTGAAGGCTGAGGATTGAGGATTGAGGGTTGAGGATTGAAGATTGACTATTGAGGATTGAGGATTGAGGATTGAGGATTGAAGATTGAGGATTGGGTATTGAGGATTGAAGAATGAGGATTGAGGATTCAGGATTGAGGGTTGAGGATTGAAGATTGAGTATTGAGGATTGAAGACTGATGATTGAGGATTGAGGATTGAGGTTTGAGGATTGAGGATTGAGGATTGAAGATTGAGTATTGAGGATTGAAGATTGAGAAGTGAGGATTGAGGATTGAGGTTTGAGGACTGAGGATTGAGGATTGAAGATTGAGTATTGAGGATTGAAGACTGAGAATTGAGGATTGAGGATTGAGGATTGAAGATAGACTATTGAGAATTGAGGATTGAGGATTAAAGGATTGAAGATTGAGGATTGGGTATTGAGGATTGAAGAATGAGGGTTGAGGATTGAGGATTGAGGATTGAGGATTGAAGATTGAGTATTGAGGATTGAAGACTGACGATTGAGGATTGAGGCCTGAGAATTGAGGATTGAGGATTGAGGATTGAGGATTGAGAATTGAGGATTGAGGATTGAAGATTGAGTATTGAGGATTGAAGATTGATGATTGAGGATTGAGGATTGAGGATTGAACATTGAGCATTGGGTATCGCGGATTGAACATTGAGGATTGAGGGTTGAGGATTGAGGGTTGAGGATTGAGTATTGAGGATTGTGGACTGAAGATTGTATATTGATGATTGAAGATTGAGGGTTGACGATTCAGTGTTGTGGATTGAGGACGAGGACTGAGGGTCGAGTATTGACGTTTGAGGTCTGAGGATTGAGGATTGAGGGTTGAGGATTGAAGATTGACTATTGAGGATTGAGGATTGAGGATTGAGGATTGAAGATTGAGGATTGGGTATTGAGGATTGAAGAATGAGGATTGAGGATTGAGGATTGAAGACTGACGATTGAGGATTGAGGCCTGAGAATTGAGGATTGAGGATTGAGGATTGAGGATTGAGAATTGAGGATTGAGAATTGAGGATTGAGGATTGAGGATTGACGCTTGAGGATTGAGGATTGAGGATGGAGGATTGAAGAGAGAGGACTGAGTGTTGAGGATTGAGTGTTGAGTATTGATGTTTGAGGATTGAGATTTGATTATAGAATATTGTGGATTGTGTACTGAACCATGAGAATTCAGGATATTCTATTGAGTATTGAGAATTGAGGATTGATGTTTGAGTATTGAGGATTGATGGTTGAGGGTTGTGCGTTGAATATTGAGGATTGAGGATTGAGGATTGAGGATTGAGGATTGAGGATTGAAGATTGAGTATTGATGATCGAAGATTGAGGATTGAGAATTGAGGATTGAGGGTTGAGGACTGAGGATTGAGGATTAAGGATTGAGCATTGAGGATTGAAGATTGAGGACTGAGGATTGAGGATTGAGGATTGAGGATGGAGCATTGAGGATTGAAGATTGAGGACTGCGGATTGAGGATTGAAGATTGAGGATTAAGGATTGACGATTGGGGATTGAGGATCTAGGATTGGAGATTGATTATTGAGGATTGAAGATTGAGGATTGAGGATTGAGGATTGAGAATTGAGAATTGAGAATGACGACTGAGGGTTGAGGATAGAGGTTTGAGGAATGAGGATTGAGGATTGAGGATTGAGGATTGAGGATTGAGGATTGAGGATTGAGGATTGAGTATTGAAGATTGAGTATTGATGTCTGAGGATTGAGGATTGAAGATTGAGGATTGAGGATTGAGGATTGAAGATTGAGTATTGAGGATTGAAGCCTGACGATTGAGGATTGAGGATTGAGGATTGAGGATTGAGGATTGAAGATTGAGTATCGAGGATTGAAGAATGAGGACTGTGGATTGAGGATTGAGGATTGAGGACTGAAGATGGAGGATTGGGGACTGAGTGTTGAGGGCTGAATGATGAGAATTGATGTTTGTGGATAGACATTTGAAGATTGCAGATTGAGTACTGAGTATTGAGGACTGTGAATTGATGATATTCTATTGAGGATTGAGAATTGCCAACTGATTGTTGAGGACTGAGGTCTGAAGATTGAGGATTCAGGATTGAGGATTCAGGATTGAGGATTCAGGATTGAGGTTTGAGGACTGAGGATTGAGGATTGATGATTGAGGATTGAGGATTGAGGATTGAGGATTGAAGACTGAGGATTGGGTATTGAGGATTGAACATTGAGGATTGAGGGTTGAGGATTGAGGATTGAGGATTGAGGATTGAGGATTGAGGATGAGGGCTGAGGGTTGAGGATTGAGGTTTGAGGACTGAGGACTGAGGATTGACGGTTGAGAATTGAGGTTTCAGGATTGAGCATCGAAGATTGAGGATTGGGTATTGAGGATTGAAGAATGAGGATTGAGGAACGAGGATTGAGGATTGAGGATTGAAGATTGACTATTGAGGATTTAAGCCTGACGATTGAGGATTGAGGATTGAGGATTGAGAATTGAGGATTGAAGATTGAGTATCGAGGATTGAAGAATGAGGACTGTGGATTGAGGATTGAGGATTGAGGACTGAAGATGGAGGATTGGGGACTGAGTGTTGAGGGCTGAATGATGAGAATTGATGTTTGTGGATAGACATTTGAAGATTGCAGATTGAGTATTGAGTATTGAGGACTGTGAATTGATGATATTCTATTGAGGATTGAGAATTGCCAACTGATTGTTGAGGACTGAGGTCTGAAGATTGAGGATTCAGGATTGAGGATTCAGGATTGAGGATTCACGATTGAGGTTTGAGGACTGAGGATTGAGGATTGATGATTGAGGATTGAGGATTGAGGATTGGGTATTGCGGATTGAACATTGAGGATTGAGGATTGAGGATTGAGGATTGAGGATTGAGGATTGAAGATTGAGTATTGAGAATTGAAGGTTGAGGATTGAGGATTGCGGATTGAGGATTGAGGATTGAAGATTGAGGATTGGGGATTGAGAATTGAAGATTGAATGTTGATGATTGAAGATTGAGGATCGAGGATTCAGGGTTGTGGATTGAGGACGAGGACTGAGGGTTGAATATTGATATTTGAGGTCTGAGGTTTGAGAATTGAGGATTGAGAATTGAGGATTGAGGATTGAGGATTGAAGACTGGGGATTGGGTATTGATGACTGAGGATTGAGCATTGAGGATTGAGGATTGAGGATTGAGGATTGAAGATTGAGTATTGAGGGTTGAAGATTGAGGATTGGGGATTGAGGATTGAGGATGGAGGATGAGGGCTGAGGGTTGAGGATTGAGGTTTGAGTATTGAATCCCGATAATTCAGGATATTCTATTGAGTATTGAGAATTGAGGATTGATGGTTGAGTATTGAGGATTGAGGATTCGGGATTGAGGATTGAGGATTGAGGTTTGAGGACTGAATACTGAGGATTGAGGATTGAGGATTGAGTATTGAGGATCGAGGATTGAAAATTGAGGATTGGGGACTGAGGATTGAAGATTCAGGATTGAGGATTGAGGATTGAGGATTGAGGATTGAAGATTCAGTATTGCGGATTGAAGATTGAGAATTGAGGATTGAAGATTGAACATTGAGGACTGAGTGTTGAGGGTTGAGTGATGAGAATTGATGTTTGTGGATAGAGATTTGAAGATTGCAGATTGAGTATTGAGTATTGAAAACTGTGAATTGAGGATATTCTATTGAGGATTGAGTATTGACAACTGATTGTTGCGGACTCAGGGCTGAAGATTGAGGATTCAGGGTTGAGGATTCAGGATTGAGGTTTGAGGACTGAGGATTGAGGACTGAGGATTGAGGATTGAGGATTGAGGATTGAAGACTGAGGATTGGGTATTGAGGATTGAACATTGAGGATTGAGGGTTGAGGATTGAGGATTGGGGATTGAGGATTGAAGATTGAATATTAATGATTGAAAATTGAGGATTGAGGACTGAGGGTTGTGAATTGAGGACGAGGACTGAGGGTTGAGTATTGATGTTTAAAGTCTGAGGATTGAGGATTGAGGATTGAGAATTGAGGATTGAGGATTGAGGATTGATGATTGAGGATTCGGCATTGAGGATTGAAGTATGAGGATTGAGGAGTGAGGACTGAGGATTGAGTATCGCAGATTGAGCATTGAGTATTGAAGATTGAGGATTGGGGATTCAGGATTGAGGATTGAGGATTGAGGATTGAGGATTGAAGATTGAGTATTGAGGATCGAAGATTGAGGATTGAGGATTGAGGATTGAAGATTGAGGATTGGGGATTGAGGATTGACGATTGAGGATTGAGCATTGAGGATTGAGAATTGAGGATTGAGAATTGGGGATTGAGGATTGAGGATTGACGCTTGAGGATTGAGGATTGAGGATGGAGGATTGAAGAGAGAGGACTGAGTGTTGAGGATTGAGTGTTGAGTATTGATGTTTGAGGATTGAGATTTGATTATAGAATATTGTGGATTGTGTACTGAACCATGAGAATTCAGGATATTCTATTGAGTATTGAGAATTGAGGATTGATGTTTGAGTATTGAGGATTGATGGTTGAGGGTTGTGCGATGAATATTGAGGATTGAGGATTGAGGATTGAGGATTGAGGATTGAGGATTGAAGATTGAGTATTGATGATCGAAGATTGAGGATTGAGAATTGAGGATTGAGGGTTGAGGACTGAGGATTGAGGATTGAGGATTGAGCATTGAGGATTGAAGATTGAGGACTGAGGATTGAGGATTGAGGATTGAGGATGGAGCATTGAGGATTGAAGATTGAGGACTGCGGATTGAGGATTGAAGATTGAGGATTAAGGAATGACGATTGGGGATTGATTATCTAGGATTGGAGATTGATTATTGAGGATTGAAGATTGAGGATTGAGGATTGAGGATTGAGAATTGAGAATTGAGAATGAGGACTGAGGGTTGAGGATAGAGGTTTGAGGAATCAGGATTGAGGATTGAGGATTGAGGATTGAGGATTGAGGATTGAGGATTGAGGATTGAGTATTGAAGATTGAGTATTGATGTCTGAGGATTGAGGATTGAAGATTGAGGATTGAGGATTGAGGATTGAAGATTGAGTATTGAGGGTTGAAGGTTAAGGATTGAGGATTGAGGATTGAGGATGGAGGATGAGGGCTGAGGGTTGAGGATTGAGGTTTGAGTATTGAATCCTGATAATTCAGGATATTCTATTGAGTATTGAGAATTGAGGATTGATGGTTGAGTATTGAGGATACAGGATTGGGGATTGAGGATTGGGGATTGAGGATTGAATATTGAGGATTGAGGTTTGAGGACTGAATAGTGAGGATTGAGGATTGAGGATTGTGGATTGAGGATTGAGGATTGAAAATTGAGGATTGGGGACTGAGGATTGAAGATTCAGGATTGAGGATTGAGGATTGAGGATTGAGGATTGAGGATTGAAGATTCAGTATTGAGGATTTAAAATTGAGAATTGAGGATTGAAGATTGAACATTGAGGACTGAGTGTTGAGGGTTGAGTGATGAGAATTGATGTTTGTGGATAGAGATTTGAAGATTGCAGATTGAGTATTGAGTATTGAAAACTGTGAATTGAGGATATTCTATTGAGGATTGAGGATTGACAACTGATTGTTGAGGACTGAGGGCTGAACGTTGAGGGTACAGGATTGAGGATTCAGAATTGAGGTTTGTGGACTGAGGATTGAGGATTGAAGATTGAGTATCGAGTACTGAAGATTGAGGATTGAGGCTTGAGGATTGAGGATTGAGGATGAGGGCTGAGGGTTGAGGATTGAGGTTTGAGGACTGAGGACTGAGGATTGACGGTTGAGAATTGAGGTTTGAGGATTTAGCATTGAAGATTGAGGATTGGGTATTGAGGATTGAAGAATGAGGATTGAGGAACGAGGATTGAGGATTGAGGATTGAAGATTGAGTATTGAGGATTGAAGCCTGACGATTGAGGATTGAGGATTGAGGATTGAGGATTGAGGATTGAAGATTGAGTATCGAGGATTGAAGAATGAGGACTGTGGATTGAGGATTGAGGATTGAGGACTGAAGATGGAGGATTGGGGACTGAGTGTTGAGGGCTGAATGATGAGAATTGATGTTTGTGGATAGACATTTGAAGATTGCAGATTGAGTATTGAGTATTGAGGACTGTGAATTGATGATATTCTATTGAGGATTGAGAATTGCCCACTGATTGTTGAGGACTGAGGTCTGAAGATTGAGAATTCAGGATTGAGGATTCAGGATTGAGGATTCAGGATTGAGGTTTGAGGACTGAGGATTGAGGATTGATGATTGAGGATTGAGGATTGAGGATTGAGGATTGAAGACTGAGGATTGGGTATTGAGGATTGAACATTGAGGATTGAGGGTTGAGGATTGAGGATTGAGGATTGAGGATTGAAGATTGAATATTAATGATTGAAAATTGAGGATTGAGGACTGAGGGTTGTGAATTGAGAACGAGGACTGAGGGTTGAGTATTGATGTTTGAAGACTGAGGATTGAGGATTGAGGATTGAGAATTGAGGATTGAGGATTGAGGATTGATGATTGAGGATTCGGCATTGAGGATTGAAGTATGAGGATTGAGGAGTGAGGACTGAGGATTGAGCATTGCAGATTGAGCATTGAGGATTGAAGATTGAGGATTGGGGATTCAGGATTGAGGATTGAGGATTGAGGATTGAGGATTGAAGATTGAGTATTGAGGATCGAAGATTGAGTATTGAGGATTGAGGATAGAAGATTGAGGATTGGGGATTGAGGATTGAGGATTGACGATTGAGGAGTGAGCATTGAGGATTGAGAATTGAGGATTGAGAATTGAAGATTGAGTATTGGGGATTGAAGTTTGAGTATTGAGGATTGAAGATTGAGGACAGAGTGTTGAGGGTTGAGAGATGAGAACTGATGTTTGTGGATTGAGATTTGAAGATTGAACAATGGGGATTGAGTATTGAAAACTGTGAATTGAGGATATTCTATTGAGGATTGAGGATTGACAATTGATTGTTGAGGACTGAGGGCTGAAGATTGAGAATTCAGGATTGAGGATTCGGGATTGAGGTTTGAGGACTGAGGGTTGAGGGTTGAAGATTGAGGATTAAGGATTGACGATTGGGGATTGAGGATCTAGGATTGGAGATTGATTATTGAGGATTGAAGATTGAGGATTGAGGATTGAGGATTGAGAATTGAGAATTGAGAATGAGGACTGAGGGTTGAGGATAGAGACTTGAGGAATGAGGATTGAGGATTGAGGATTGAGGATTGAGGATTGAGGATTGAGGATTGAGTATTGAAGATTGAGTAACGATGACTGAGGATTGAGGATTGAAGATTGAGGATTGAGGATTGAGGTTGAGGGCTGAGGGTTGAGGATTGAGGTTTGAGGACTGAGGACTGAGGATTGACGGTTGAGAATTGAGGTTTGAGGATTGAGCATTGAAGATTGAGGATTGGGTATTGAGGATTGAAGAATGAGGATTGAGGAACGAGGATTGAGGATTGAGGATTGAAGACTGAGTATTGAGGATTGAAGCCTGACGATTGAGGATTGAGGATTGAGGATTGAGAATTGAGGATTGAAGGTTGAGTATCGAGGATTGAAGAATGAGGACTGTGGATTGAGGATTGAGGACTGAAGATGGAGGATTGGGGACTGAGTGTTGAGGGATGAATGATGAGAATTGATGTTTGTGGATAGACATTTGAAGATTGCAGACTGAGTATTGAGTATTGAGGACTGTGAATTGATGATATTCTATTGAGGATTGAGAATTGCCAACTGATTGTTGAGGACTGAGGTCTGAAGATTGAGGATTCAGGATTGAGGATTCAGGATTGAGGATTCAGGATTGAGGTTTGAGGACTGAGGATTGAGGATTGATGATTGAGGATTGAGGATTGAGGATTGGGTATTGCGGATTGAACATTGAGGATTGAGGATTGAGGATTGTGGATTGAGGATTGAGGATTGAAGATTGAGTATTGAGAATTGAAGGTTGAGGATTGAGTATTGCGGATTGAGGATTGAGGATTGAAGATTGAGGATTGGGGATTGAGAATTGAAGATTGAATGTTGATGATTGAAGATTGAGGATTGAGGATTCAGGGTTGTGGATTGAGGACGAGCACTGAGGGTTGAATATTGATATTTGAGGTCTGAGGTTTGAGAATTGAGGATTGAGAATTGAGGATTGAGGATTGAGGATTGAAGACTGAGGATTGGGTATTGATGACTGAGGATTGAGAATTGAGGATTGAGGATTGAGGATTGAGGATTGAAGATTGAGTATTGAGGGTTGAAGATTGAGGATTGGGGATTGAGGATTGAGGATGGATGACGGAGCATTGAGGATTGAAGATTGAGGACTGGGGATTGAGGATTGAAGATTGAGGATTAAGGATTGACGATTGGGGATTGAGGATCTAGGATTGGAGATTGATTATTGAGGATTGAAGATTGAGGATTGAGGATTGAGGATTGATAATTGAGAATTGAGAATGAGGACTGAGGGTTGAGGATAGAGGTTTGAGGAATGAGGATTGAGGATTGAGGATTGAGGATTGAGGATTGAGGATTGAGGATTGAGTATTGAAGATTGAGTATTGATGACTGAGGATTGAGGATTGAAGATTGAGGATTCAGGATTGAGGATTGAAGATTGAGTATTGAGGGTTGAAGGTTGAAGATTGAGGATTGAGGATTGAGGATGGAGGATGAGGGCTGAGGGTTGAGGATTGAGGTTTGAGTATTGAATCCTGATAATTCAGGATATTCTATTGAGTATTGAGAATTGAGGATTGATGGTTGAGTATTGAGGATTCAGGATTGAGGATTGAGGATTGGGGATTGAGGATTGAGGATTGAGGTTTGAGGACTGAATACTGAGGAATGTGGATTGAGGATTGAGTATTGAGGATTGAGGATTGAAAATTGAGGATTGGGGACTGAGGATTGAAGATTCAGGATTGAGGATTGAGGATTGAGGACTGAGGATTGAGGATTGAAGATTGAGTATTGAGGATCGAAGATTAAGATTGAGGATTGAGGATTGAGGATTGAGGATTGAAGATTGAGGATTGGTGACTGAGTATTGAGGGTTGAGT
This sequence comes from Calliopsis andreniformis, assembly GCF_051401765.1. Lineage (NCBI taxonomy): Eukaryota > Metazoa > Arthropoda > Insecta > Hymenoptera > Andrenidae > Calliopsis > Calliopsis andreniformis. Next base: position 414,495 of record NW_027480700.1, on the reverse strand, counting down.
GATGAGAATTGATGTTTGTGGATAGAGATCTGAAGATTGCAGATTGAGTATTGAGTATTGAAAACTGTGAATTGAGGATATTCTATTGAGGATTGAGGATTGACAACTGATTGTTGCGGACTCAGGGCTGAAGATTGAGGATTCAGGGTTGAGGATTCAGGATTGAGGTTTGAGGACTGAGGATTGAGGACTGAGGATTGAGGATTGAGGATTGAGTATTGAAGATTGAGTATTGATGACTGAGTGTTGCAGATTGAGCATTGAGGATTGAAGATTGAGGATTGGGGTTTCAGGATTAAGGATTGAGGATTGGGGATTGAGGGTTGTGGATTGAGGACGAGGACTGAGGGTTGAGTATTGACGATTGAGGTCTGAGGATTCAGGATTGAGGATTGAGAATTGAGGATTGAGGATTGAGGATTGAAGATTGAGGATTGGGGGTTGAGGATTGAAGAATGAGGATTGAGTATTGAGGATTGAGGTTTGAGGATTGAAGATTGAGTATTGAGGATTGAGTGTTGAAGATTGAGCATTTGGGACTGAGGATTGATGTTTGAGGTCTGAGGATTGAGAATTGAGGATTGAGAATTGAGGATTGAGGATTGAGGATTGAAGATTGAGGATTGGGTATTGAGGATTGAAGAATGAGGATTGAAGATTGAGGATTGGGTGTTGAGGATTGTAGAATGAGGATTGAGTATTGAGGATTGAGGATTGTAGATTGAAGATTGAGTATTGAGGATTGAGTATTGAAGATTGAGCATTTGGGACTGAGGATTGATGATTGGGGATTGTGGATAGAAGATTGAGGATTGTGGGTTGAGGATTGTGGATTGAAGATTGAGGATTGGGTATTGAGGATTGAAGAATGAGTATTGAGGATTGAGGATTGAGGATTGAGTATAAAAGTCTGAGTGTTGATGATTCAAGATTGAGGATTGAGGATCGAGGATTGAGGATTGAGGATTGAAGATTGAGGATTGAGGATTGAGGACTGAGGATTCAGGATTGAGGATTAAAGATTGAATATTGATGATTGAATATTGAACATTGAGGATTGAGGGTTGTGGATTGAGGACGAGGACTGTGGGCTGAATATTGATGTTTGAGGTCTGAGGATTGAGAATTGAGGATTGAGAATTGAGGATTGAGGATTGACGATTGAAGATTGAGGATTGGGTATTGAGGATTGAAGAATGAGGATTGAGGATTGAGGATTGAGGATTGAAGATTGCAGAGTGAGTATTGAGGATTGAAGATTGAGGATTGAGGATTGAGGATTGAGGATTGAGGATTGAGGATTGAGGATTGAAGATTGAGTATTGAGGATCGAAGATTAAGATTGAGGATTGAGGATTGAGGATTGAGGATTCAAGATTGAGGATTGGGGACTGAGTATTGAGGGTTGAGTGATGAGAATTGATGTTTGTGGATAGAGATCTGATGATTGCAGATTGAGTATTGAGTATTGAAGACTGTGAATTGAGGATATTCTATTGAGGATCGAGCATTGACAACTGATTGTTGCGGACTCAGGGCTGAAGATTGAGGATTCAGGGTTGAGGATTCAGGATTGAGGTTTGAGGACTGAGGATTGAGGATTGAGGATTGAGGATTGAGTATTGATGATTGAAGATTGAGGATTGAGGATTGAGGATTGAGGATTGAGGACTGAGGATTGAAGATTGAGGATTGAGCATTGAGGATTGAAGATTGAGGACTGAGGATTGAGGATTGAAGATTGAGTATTGAGGATTGAAGATTGAGGATTGAGGATTGCGGATTGAGGATTGAGGATGAGGGCTGAGGGTTGAGGACTGAGGTATGAGGACTGAGGACTGAGGATTGAGTGTTGAGAATTGAGGATTGAAGATTGAGGATTGAAGATTGAGGATTGGGTATTGAGGATTGAAGAATGAGGATTGAGGATTGAGGATTGAGGATTGAGGATTGAAGATTGAGCATTGAGGATTGAAGGTTGAGGATTGAGGATTGAGAATTGAGGATTGAGGATTGAGGATTGATGATTGAGGATTCGGCATTGAGGATTGAAGTATGAGGATTGAGGAGTGAGGACTGAGCATTGAGTATTGCAGATTGAGCATTGAGGATTGAAGATTGAGGATTGACGCTTGAGGATTGAGGATTGAGGATGGAGGATTGAAGAGAGAGGACTGAGTGTTGAGGATTGAGTGTTGAGTATTGATGTTTGAGGATTGAGATTTGATTATTGAATATTGTGTATTGAGTATTGAACCATTAGAATTCAGGATATTCTATTGAGTATTGAGAATTGAGGATTGATGGTTGAGTATTGAGGATTGATGGTTGAGGGTTGTGCGCTGAATATTGATGATTGAGGGTTGAGGATTGAGGATTGAGGATTGAGCATTGAAGATTGAGTATTGATGATTGAAGATTGAGGATTGAGGACTGAGGATTGAGGATTGAGGACTGAGGATTGAGGATTGAGGATTGAGCATTGAGGATTGAAGATTGAGGACTGAGGATTGAGGATTGACGATTGAGGATTGAGCATTGAGGATTGTGAATTGAGGATTGTGGATTGAAGGTTGAGGATTGGGGATTGAGGATTGAGGATTGAAGATTGAGTATTGAGGATTGAAGTTTGAGGATTGAGGATTGAAGATTGAGGACTGAGTGTTGAGTGTTGAGAGATGAGGGTTGATGTTTGTGGATTGAGATTTGAAGATTGAAGAATGGGGATTGAGCATTGAAAACTGTGAATTGAGGATATTCTATTGAGGATTGAGGATTGACAATTGATTGTTGAGGACTGAGGGCTGAAGATTGAGGATTCAGGATTGTGGATTCGAGATTGAGGTTTGAGGACTGAGGATTGAGTGTTGAGGATTGAGGGTTGAAGATTGAGTATTGAGGATTGAAGATTGAGGATTGAGGATTGAGGATTGAGGATTGAGGATTGAAGATTGAGTACTGAGGATTGAAGATTAAGTTTGAGGATTGACGATTGAGGATTGAGGATTGAAGATTGAGGATTGAGGAATGAGTATTGAGGGTTGAGTGATGAGAATTGATGTTTGTGATAGAGATCTGAATATTGCAGATTGAGTATTGAGTATTGAAAACTGTGAATTGAGGATATTCTATTCAGGATTGAGGATTGACAACTGATCGTTGCGGACCCAGGGCTGAAGATTGAGGATTCAGGCTTGAGGATTCAGGATTGAGGTTTCAGGACTGAGGATTGAGGATTGAGGATTGAGGATTGAGGATTGAGGATTGAAGACTGAGGATTGGGTATTGAGGATTGAATATTGAGGATTGAGGGTGGAGGATTGAGGATTGAGGATTGAGGATTGAAGATTGAATATTAATGATTGACGATTGAGGCTTGAGGACTGAGGGTTGTGAATTGAGGACGAGGACTGAGGGTTGAGTATTGATGTTTGAAGTCTGAGGGTTGAGGATTGAGGATTGAGAATTGAGGATTGAGGATTGAGGATTGATGATTGAGGATTCGGCATTGAGTATTGAAGTATGAGGATTGAGGAGTGAGGACTGAGGATTGAGTATTGCAGATTGAGCATTGAGGATTGAAGATTGAGGATTGACGCTTGAGGATTGAGGATTGAGGATGGAGGATTGAAGAGAGAGGACTGAGTGTTGAGGATTGAGTGTTGAGTATTGATGTTTGAGGATTGAGATTTGATTATTGAATATTGTGTATTGAGTATTGAACCATTAGAATTCAGGATATTCTATTGAGTATTGAGAATTGAGGATTGATGGTTGAGTATTGAGGATTGATGGTTGAGGGTTGTGCGCTGAATATTGATGATTGAGGGTTGAGGATTGAGGATTGAGGATTGAGCATTGAAGATTGAGGATTGAGGATTGAGGATTGAGGATTGAGGACTGAGGATTGAAGATTGAGGATTGAGCATTGAGGATTGAGGATTGAGGATTGCGGATTGAGGATTGAGGATGAGGGCTGAGGGTTGAGGACTGAGGTATGAGGACTGAGGACTGAGGATTGAGTGTTGAGAATTGAGGATTGAGGATTGAGGATTGAAGATTGAGGATTGGGTATTGAGGATTGAAGAATGAGGATTGAGGATTGAGGATTGAGGATTGAGGATTGAAGATTGAGCATTGAGGATTGAAGGTTGAGGATTGGGGATTGAGGATTGAGGATTGAAGATTGAGTATTGAGGATTGAAGTTTGAGGATTGAGGATTGAAGATTGAGGACTGAGTGTTGAGTGTTGAGAGATGAGGGTTGATGTTTGTGGATTGAGATTTGAAGATTGAAGAATGGGGATTGAGCATTGAAAACTGTGAGTTGAGGATATTCTATTGAGGATTGAGGATTGACAATTGATTGTTGAGGACTGAGGGTTGAAGATTGAGGATTCAGGATTGTGGATTCGAGATTGAGGTTTGAGGACTGAGGATTGAGTGTTGAGGATTGAGGGTTGAAGATTGAGTATTGAGGATTGAAGATTGAGGATTGAGGATTGAGGATTGAGGATTGAGGATTGAAGATTGAGTACTGAGGATTGAAGATTAAGTTTGAGGATTGACGATTGAGGATTGAGGATTGAAGATTGAGGATTGAGGAATGAGTATTGAGGGTTGAGTGATGAGAATTGATGTTTGTGATAGAGATCTGAATATTGCAGATTGAGTATTGAGTATTGAAAACTGTGAATTGAGTATATTCTATTCAGGATTGAGGATTGACAACTGATCGTTGCGGACCCAGGGCTGAAGATTGAGGATTCAGGCTTGAGGATTCAGGATTGAGGTTTCAGGACTGAGGATTGAGGATTGAGGATTGAGGATTGAGGATTGAGGATTGAAGACTGAGGATTGGGTATTGAGGATTGAATATTGAGGATTGAGGGTTGAGGATTGAGGATTGAGGATTGAGGATTGAAGATTGAATATTAATGATTGACGATTGAGGATTGAGGACTGAGGGTTGTGAATTGAGGACGAGGACTGAGGGTTGAGTATTGATGTTTGAAGTCTGAGGGTTGAGGATTGAGGATTGAGAATTGAGGATTGAGGATTGAGGATTGATGATTGAGGATTCGGCATTGAAGATCGAAGTATGAGGATTGAGGAGTGAGGACTGAGGATTGAGTATTGCAGATTGAGCATTGAGGATTGAAGATTGAGGATTGACGCTTGAGGATTGAGGATTGAGGATGGAGGATTGAAGAGAGAGGACTGAGTGTTGAGGATTGAGTGTTGAGTATTGATGTTTGAGGATTGAGATTTGATTATTGAATATTGTGTATTGAGTATTGAACCATTAGAATTCGGGATATTCTATTGAGTATTGAGAATTGAGGATTGATGGTTGAGTATTGAGGATTGATGGTTGAGGGTTGTGCGCTGAATATTGATGATTGAGGGTTGAGGGTTGAGGATTGAGGATTGAGCATTGAAGATTGAGTATTGATGATTGAAGATTGAGGATTGAGGACTGAGGATTGAGGATTGAGGACTGAGGATTGAGGATTGAGGATTGAGCATTGAGGATTGAAGATTGAGGACTGAGGATTGAGGATTGACGATTGAGGATTGAGCATTGAGGATTGTGAATTGAGGATTGTGGATTGAAGATTGAGCATTGAGGATTGAAGTTTGAGGATTGAGGATTGAGGATTGAAATTGAGGACTGAGTGTTGAGGGTTGAGAGATGAGAATTGATGTTTGTGGATTGAGATTTGAAGATTGAAGAATGGGGATTGAGTATTGAAAGCTGTGAATTGAGGATATTCTATTGAGAATTGAGGATTGACAATTGATTGTTGAGGACCGAGGGCTGAAGATTGAGGATTCAGGATTGAGGATTCGGGATTGATTTTTGAGGACTGAGGGTTGAGGGTTGAGGATTGAGGATTGTGGATTGACGCTTGAGGATTGAGGATTGAGGATTGAGGATTGAAGATTGAGGACTGAGTGCTGAGGGTTGAGAGATGAGAATTGATCTTTGTTGATTGAGATTTGAAGATTGAAGAATGGGGATTGAGTATTGAAAACTGTGAATTGAGGATATTCTATTGAGGATTGAGGATTGACTACTGATTGTTGTGGACTGAGGGCTGAAGATTGAGGACTCAGGGTTGAGGATTCAGAATTGAGGTTTGAGGACTGAGGATTGAGGATTGAAGATTGAGTATTGAGGGTTGAAAGTTGAGGATCGAGGATTGGGGATTGAGGATTGAGGATTGAAGATTGAAGATTGGGGACTGAGTGTTGAGGGTTGAATGATGAGAATTGATGTTTGTGGATAGAGATTTGAAGATTGCAGATTGAGTATTGAGAATTGAAAACTGTGAATTGATGATATTCTATTGAGGATTGAGAATTGACAACTGATTGTTGAGGACTGTGGTCTGAGGATTGAGGATTCAGGTTTGAGGATTCAAGTTTGAGGTTTGAGGACTGAGGATTGAGGTTTGAGGCTTGAGGATTGAGGATTGAGGATTGAGAATTGAGGATTGAAGATTGAGGATTGGGTATTGCGCGATTGAACATTGAGGATTGAGGATTGAGGATTGAGGATTGAGGACTGAGGACTGAAGATTGAATATTGATGATTGAAGATTGAGGATTGAGTGTTGATGGTTTTGGATTGAGGACGAGGACTGAGGGTTGAGTATTGCTGTTTGAGGTCTGAGGATTGAGGATTGAGGATTGAGAATTGAGGATTGAGGATTGAGGATTGAAGATTGAGGATTGGGTATTGAGGATTGAAGAATGAGGATTGAGGATTGAGGGTTGAAGATTGAGGATTGAAGACTGAGTATTGAGGATTGGATGTTGAGGATTGAAGATTGAGTATTGAGGATTGAAGATTGAGGATTGAGGATTGAGGATTGAGGATTGAGGATTGAAGATTGAGGATTGGGGACTGAGTGTTGAGGGTTGAGTCATGAGAATTGATGTTTGTGGATAGAGATTTGAAGATTGCTGATTGAGTATTGAGTATTGAAAGCTGTGAATTGATGATATTCTATTGAGGATTGAGGATTGACAACTGATTGTTGAGGACTGAGGTCTGAAGATTGAGGATTCAGGATTGAGGGTTCTGGATTGAGGTTTGAGGACTGAGGATTGACGATTGAGGATTGAGGCTTGAGGATTGAGGATTGAGGATTGAGGGTTGAGGACTGAGTGTTGAGGGTTGAGTGATGAGAGTTGATGTTTGTGTATAGAGGTTTGGAGATTGCAGATTGAGTATTGAGTATTGAAAACTGTGAATTGAGGATATTCTATTGAGGATTGAGGATTGACAACTGATTGTTGAGGTCTGAGGTCTGAAGATTGAGGATTCAGGATTGAGGGTTCTGGATTGAGGTTTGAGGACTGAGGATTGACGATTGAGGATTGAGGCTTGAGGATTGAGGATTGAGGATTGAGGGTTGAGGACTGAGTGTTGAGGGTTGAGTGATGAGAGTTGATGTTTGTGGATAGAGGTTTGGAGATTGCAGATTGAGTATTGAGTATTGAAAACTGTGAATTGAGGATATTCTATTGAGGATTGAGGATTGACAACTGATTGTTGAGGACTGAGGGCTGAAGATTGAGGACTCAGGATTTAGGATTCAGGATTGAGGTTTGAGGACTGAGAATTGAGGATTGGAGATTGAGTATTGGGGACTGAAGATTGGGGATTGAGGATTGTCGATTGAGGATTGAGGATTGAGGATTGAGGATTGAAGATTGAGTATTGAGGATTGAAGGTTGAGGATTGAGGATTGCGGATTGAGGATTGAGGATTCAAGATTGAGGATTGGGGATTGTGAATTGAGGATTGAATGTTGATGATTGAAGATTAAGGATTCATGGTTCAGGGTTGTGGATTGGTGACGAGGACTGAGGGTTGAATATTGATATTTGAGGTCTGAGGTTTGAGAATTGAGGATTGAGAATTGAGGATTGAGGATTGAGGATTGAAGACTGAGGATTGGGTATTGATGACTGTGGATTGAGGATTGAGGATTGAGGATTGAGGATTGATGATTGAGGACTGAGTGTTGAGGGTTGAGTGATGAGAATTGATGTTTGTGGATAGAGATTTGAAGATTGCAGATTGAGTATTGAGTATTGAAAACTGTGAATTGAGGATATTCTATTGAGGATTAAGGATTGACAACTGATTGTTGTGGACTGAGGGCTGAAGGTTGAGGATTCAGGATTGAGGATTCAGAATTGAGGTTTGTGGACTGAGGATTGAGGATTGAATATTGAGTATTGAGGATTGAAGACTGAGCATTGAGGATTGAGGATTGTGGATTGAGGATTGAAGATTGAGGATTGAGGATTGAGTATTGAGGACTGGGGATTGAGGATTGAAGATAGAGGATTAAGGATTGACGATTGGGGATTGAGGATCTAGGATTGGAGATTGATTATTGAGGATTGAAGATTGTGGATTGAGGATTGAGGATTGAGAATTGAGAATTGAGAATGAGGACTGAGGGCTGAGGATAGAGGTTTGAGGAATGAGGATTGAGGATTGAGGATTGAGGATTGAGGATTGAGGATTGAGGATTGAGTATTGAAGATTGAGTATTGATGACTGAGGATTGAGGATTGAAGATTGAGGATTCAGGATTGAGGATTGAAGATTGAGTATTGAGGGTTGAAGGTTGAGGATTGAGGATTGAGGATTGAGGATGGAGGATGAGGGCTGAGGGTTGAGGATTGAGGTTTGAGTATTGAATCCTGATAATTCAGGATATTCTATTGAGTATTGAGAATTGAGGATTGATGGTTGAGTATTGAGGATTCAGGATTGAGGATTGAGGATTGGGGATTGAGGATTGACGCTTGAGGATTGAGGATTGAGGATGGAGGATTGAAGAGAGAGGACTGAGTGTTGAGGATTGAGTGTTGAGTATTGATGTTTGAGTATTGAGGATTGATGGTTGAGGGTTGTGTGTTGAATATTGAGGATTGAGGATTGAGGATTGAGGTTTGAGTATTGAATCCTGATAATTCAGGATATTCTATTGAGTATTGAGAATTGAGGATTGATGGTTGAGTACTGAGGATTCAGGATTGAGGATTGAGGATTGGGGATTGAGGATTGAGGAATGAGGTTTGAGAACTGAATACTGAGGATTGAGGATTGAGGTTTGAGTATTGAGGATTGAGGATTGAAAATTGAGGATTGGGGACTGAGGATTGAAGATTCAGGATTGAGGATTGAGGATTGAGGATTGAGTATTGAGGATTGAAGATTCAGTATTGAGGATTGAAGATTGAGAATTGAGGATTGAAGATTGAACATTGGGGACTGAGTGTTGAGGGTTGAGTGATGAGAATTGATGTTTGTGGATAGAGGTTTGAAGATTGCAGATTGAGTATTGAGTTTTGAAAACTGTGAATTGAGGATATTCTATTGAGGATTGAGGATTGACAACTGATTGTAGTGGACTAAGGGCTGAAGGTTGAGGATTCAGGATTGAGGATTCAGAATTGAGGTTTGTGGGCTGAGGATTGAGGATTGAAGATTGAGTATTGAGGATTGAAGATTGAGGATTGAGGATTGAGGATTGAGGATTGAGGATTGAGGATTGAGGATTGATGATTGAGGATTCGGCATTGAGGATTGAAGTATGAGGATTGAGGAGTGAGGACTGAGGATTGAGTATTGCAGATTGAGCATTGAGGATTGAAGATTGAGGATTGACGCTTGAGGATTGAGGATTGAGGATGGAGGATTGAAGAGAGAGGACTGAGTGTTGAGGATTGAGTGTTGAGTATTGATGTTTGAGGATTGAGATTTGATTATTGAATATTGTGTATTGAGTATTGAACCATTAGAATTCAGGATATTCTATTGAGTATTGAGAATTGAGGATTGATGGTTGAGTATTGAGGATTGATGGTTGAGGGTTGTGCGCTGAATATTGATGATTGAGGGTTGAGGATTGAGGATTGAGGATTGAGCATTGAAGATTGAGTATTGATGATTGAAGATTGAGGATTGAGGACTGAGGATTGAGGATTGAGGACTGAGGATTGAGGATTGAGGATTGAGCATTGAGGATTGAAGATTGAGGACTGAGGATTGAGGATTGACGATTGAGGATTGAGCATTGAGGATTGTGAATTGAGGATTGTGGATTGAAGGTTGAGGATTGGGGATTGAGGATTGAGGATTGAAGATTGAGTATTGAGGATTGAAGTTTGAGGATTGAGGATTGAAGATTGAGGACTGAGTGTTGAGTGTTGAGAGATGAGGGTTGATGTTTGTGGATTGAGATTTGAAGATTGAAGAATGGGGATTGAGCATTGAAAACTGTGAATTGAGGATATTCTATTGAGGATTGAGGATTGACAATTGATTGTTGAGGACTGAGGGCTGAAGATTGAGGATTCAGGATTGTGGATTCGAGATTGAGGTTTGAGGACTGAGGATTGAGTGTTGAGGATTGAGGGTTGAAGATTGAGTATTGAGGATTGAAGATTGAGGATTGAGGATTGAGGATTGAGGATTGAGGATTGAAGATTGAGTACTGAGGATTGAAGATTAAGTTTGAGGATTGACGATTGAGGATTGAGGATTGAAGATTGAGGATTGAGGAATGAGTATTGAGGGTTGAGTGATGAGAATTGATGTTTGTGATAGAGATCTGAATATTGCAGATTGAGTATTGAGTATTGAAAACTGTGAATTGAGGATATTCTATTCAGGATTGAGGATTGACAACTGATCGTTGCGGACCCAGGGCTGAAGATTGAGGGTTCAGGCTTGAGGATTCAGGATTGAGGTTTCAGGACTGAGGATTGAGGATTGAGGATTGAGGATTGAGGATTGAGGATTGAAGACTGAGGATTGGGTATTGAGGATTGAATATTGAGGATTGAGGGTGGAGGATTGAGGATTGAGGATTGAGGATTGAAGATTGAATATTAATGATTGACGATTGAGGATTGAGGACTGAGGGTTGTGAATTGAGGACGAGGACTGAGGGTTGAGTATTGATGTTTGAAGTCTGAGGGTTGAGGATTGAGGATTGAGAATTGAGGATTGAGGATTGAGGATTGAGGATTGATGATTGAGGATTCGGCATTGAGTATTGAAGTATGAGGATTGAGGAGTGAGGACTGAGGATTGAGTATTGCAGATTGAGCATTGAGGATTGAAGATTGAGGATTGACGCTTGAGGATTGAGGATTGAGGATGGAGGATTGAAGAGAGAGGACTGAGTGTTGAGGATTGAGTGTTGAGTATTGATGTTTGAGGATTGAGATTTGATTATTGAATATTGTGTATTGAGTATTGAACCATTAGAATTCAGGATATTCTATTGAGTATTGAGAATTGAGGATTGATGGTTGAGTATTGAGGATTGATGGTTGAGGGTTGTGCGCTGAATATTGATGATTGAGGGTTGAGGATTGAGGATTGAGGATTGAGCATTGAAGATTGAGGATTGAGGATTGAGGATTGAGGATTGAGGACTGAGGATTGAAGATTGAGGATTGAGCATTGAGGATTGAGGATTGAGGATTGCGGATTGAGGATTGAGGATGAGGGCTGAGGGTTGAGGACTGAGGTATGAGGACTGAGGACTGAGGATTGAGTGTTGAGAATTGAGGATTGAGGATTGAGGATTGAAGATTGAGGATTGGGTATTGAGGATTGAAGAATGAGGATTGAGGATTGAGGATTGAGGATTGAGGATTGAAGATTGAGCATTGAGGATTGAAGGTTGAGGATTGGGGATTGAGGATTGAGGATTGAAGATTGAGTATTGAGGATTGAAGTTTGAGGATTGAGGATTGAAGATTGAGGACTGAGTGTTGAGTGTTGAGAGATGAGGGTTGATGTTTGTGGATTGAGATTTGAAGATTGAAGAATGGGGATTGAGCATTGAAAACTGTGAGTTGAGGATATTCTATTGAGGATTGAGGATTGACAATTGATTGTTGAGGACTGAGGGTTGAAGATTGAGGATTCAGGATTGTGGATTCGAGATTGAGGTTTGAGGACTGAGGATTGAGTGTTGAGGATTGAGGGTTGAAGATTGAGTATTGAGGATTGAAGATTGAGGATTGAGGATTGAGGATTGAGGATTGAGGATTGAAGATTGAGTACTGAGGATTGAAGATTAAGTTTGAGGATTGACGATTGAGGATTGAGGATTGAAGATTGAGGATTGAGGAATGAGTACTGAGGGTTGAGTGATGAGAATTGATGTTTGTGATAGAGATCTGAATATTGCAGATTGAGTATTGAGTATTGAAAACTGTGAATTGAGTATATTCTATTCAGGATTGAGGATTGACAACTGATCGTTGCGGACCCAGGGCTGAAGATTGAGGATTCAGGCTTGAGGATTCAGGATTGAGGTTTCAGGACTGAGGATTGAGGATTGAGGATTGAGGATTGAGGATTGAGGATTGAAGACTGAGGATTGGGTATTGAGGATTGAATATTGAGGATTGAGGGTTGAGGATTGAGGATTGAGGATTGAGGATTGAAGATTGAATATTAATGATTGACGATTGAGGATTGAGGACTGAGGGTTGTGAATTGAGGACGAGGACTGAGGGTTGAGTATTGATGTTTGAAGTCTGAGGGTTGAGGATTGAGGATTGAGAATTGAGGATTGAGGATTGAGCATTCAAGATTGAGGATTGCGTATTGAGGATTGAACATTGAGGATTGAGGATTGAGTATTGAGGATTCAGGATTGAGGATTGAAGATTGAATATTGATGATTGAAGATTGAGGATCGAGGATTGAGGGTTGTGGATTGAGGACGAGGACCGAGGGTTGAGTATTGATGTTTGAGGTCTGAGGATTGAGGATTGAGGATTGAGAATTGAGGATTGAGGATTGAGGATTGAGGATTGAGGTTTGGGTGTTGAGGATTGAAGAATGAGGATTGAGGATTGAGGATTGAGGATTGAGGATTGAGGATTGAGGATTGAGCATTCAAGATTGAGGATTGCGTATTGAGGATTGAACATTGAGGATTGAGGATTGAGTATTGAGGATTGAGGATTGAGGATTGAAGATTGAGGATTGGGGATTGAGTATTGAAGCTTGAGGATTGAGGACTGAGGATTGAAGATTGAGGATTGAGGATTGAGTATGAGGGCTGAGGGTTGAGGATTAGATGTTTGAGGACTGAGGACTGAGGATTGAGGATTGAGAGTTGAGGATTGAGGATTGAGGATTGAAGATTGAGGATTGGGTATCGAGTGTTGAAGAATGAGGATTGAGGAATGAGGATTGAGGATTGAGGATTGAAGATTGAGTATTGAGGATTCAAGCCTGGCGATTGAGGATTGAGTATTGACGATTGAGGATTGAGGATGGAGGATTGAATATTGAGTATTGAGGATTGAAGGTTGAGGATCGAGGATCGAGGATTGAGGAGTGAGGATTGAAGATTGAAGATTGGGGACTGAGTGTTGAGGGTTGAGTGATGAGAATTGATGTTTGTGGATAGAGATTTGAAGATTGCAGGTTGACTATTGAGTATTGAAACCTGTGAATTGAGGATATTCTATAGAGGATTGAGAATTCACTCCTGATTGTTGAGGTCTGAGTACTGAAGATTGAGGATTCAGGATTGTGGATTCAGGATTGAGGTTTGAGGACTGACGATTGAGGATTGAGGATTGAGGATTGAGGATTGAGGATTGAGCATTCAAGATTGAGGATTGCGTATTGAGGATTGAACATTGAGGATTGAGGATTGAGTATTGAGGATTCAGGATTGAGGATTGAAGATTGAATATTGATGATTGAAGATTGAGGATCGAGGATTGAGGGTTGTGGATTGAGGACGAGGACCGAGGGTTGAGTATTGATGTTTGAGGTCTGAGGATTGAGGATTGGGGATTGAGAATTGAGGATTGAGGATTGAGGATTGAGGATGGAGGTTTGGGTGTTGAGGATCGAAGAATGAGGATTGAGGATTGAGGATTGAGGGTTGAGGATTGAGGATTGAAGATTGAGTATTGAGGATTGAGGATTGAGGATTGAGGATTGAGGATTGAGGATTGAGGATTGAGGATTGAAGATTGAGGATTCAGGATTGAGGATTGAGGATTGAATATTGAGTATTGAGGATTGAAGATTGAGGATTGATGATTGAGAGTTGAGGATTGATGACGACGACTGACGGTTGAGGATTGAGGTTTGAGGATTGAGGATTGAGGATTGAGGACTGAGGATTGAGGATTGAGGATTGAGCATTGAAGATTGAAGATTGAGGACTGGGGATTGAGGATTGAAGATTGAGGATTAAGGATTGAGGATTGGGGATTGGGGTTCTAGGATTGAAGATTGATTGTTGAGGATTGAAGATTGAGGATTGAGGATTGAGGATTGAGAATTGAGAATTGAGAATGAGGACTGAGGGTTGAGGATTGAGGTTTGAGGAACGAGGATTGAGGATTGAGGATTGAGGACTGAGGATTGACGATTGAGTATTGAAGATTGAGGATTGACTACTGAGGATTGAGGATTGAGGATTGAGGATTGAGGGTTGAGGGTTGAGGATTGAAGATTCAGTATTGAGGATTGAAGATTAGGGATTGAGGATTGAGGATTGAGGATTGTGGGTGAGTGCTGAGGTTTGAGGATTGAGGTTTGATGACTGAGGACTGAGGATTGAGGGTTGAGAATTGAGGATATTCTATAGAGGATTGAGGATTGACTACTGATTGTTGAGGACTCAGGGCTGAAGATTGCGGATTCAGGATTGAGGATTCAGGATTGAGGATTGAGGACTGAGGATTGAGGATTGAGGATTGAGGATTAAGGATTGAGGATTGAAGACTGAGGATTGGGTATTGAGGATTGAACATTGAGGATTGAGGGTTGAGGATTGAGGATTGAGGATTGAGGATTGAAGATTGAATATTAATGATTGAAGATTGAGGATTGGGGATTGAGGGTTGTGAATTGAGGACGAGGAGTGAGGGTTGAGTATTGATGTTTGAAGTCCGAGGATTGAGGATTGAATATTGAGTATTGAGGATTGAAGGTTGAGGATTGAGGATTGAGGGTTGAGTATTGAGGACGGGGACTGACGGTTGAGGATTGAGGATTGAGGTTTGAGGATTGAGGATTGAGGATTGAGGGCTGTGGATTGAGGATTGAGGATTAAGCATTGAGGATTGAAGATTGAGGACTGGGGATTGACGATTGAAGATTGAGGATTAAGGATTGAGGATAGGGGATTGAGGATCTAGGATTGGAGATTGATTATTGAGGATTGAAGATTGAGGATTGAGGATTGAGGATTGAGAATTGAGAATTGAGGATGAGGACTGCGGGCTGAGGATTGAGGTTTGAGGCACGAGGATTCACGATTGAGGATTGAGGACTGAGGATTGACGTTTGAGTATTGAAGATTGAGGATTGATCGCTGAGGATTGAGGGTTGAGGATTGAGGATTGAGTATTGAGGATTAAAGGATTGAAGATTCAGTATTGAGGATTGAAGATTGAGAATTGAGAATTGAGGATTGAGCATTCAAGATTGAGGATTGCGTATTGAGGATTGAACGTTGAGGATTGAGGATTGAGTATTGAGGATTGAGGATTGAGGATTGAAGATTGAATATTGATGATTGAAGATTGAGGATCGAGGATTGAGGGTTGTGGATTGAGGACGAGGACCGAGGGTTGAGTATTGATGTTTGAGGTCTGAGGACTGAGGATTGAGGATTGAGAATTGAGGATTGAGGATTGAGGATTGAGGATTGAGGATTGAAGATTGAGTATTGAGGATTGAAGGCTGACGATTGAGTATTGGGGATTGAGGATTGAGGATTGAGGATTCAGGATTGAGGATTGAAGATTGAGTATTGAGGGTCGAAGGTTGAGGATAGAGGACTGAGGATTGAGGATTGAGGATTGAAGATTGAGTATTGAGGATTGAAGGTTAAGATTGAGAGTTGAGGATTGAGGATTGAGGATTGAAGATTCAGGACTGGGTACTGAGTATTGAGGGTTGAGTGATGAGAATTGATATTTGTGGATAGAGATCTGAAGATTGCAGATTAAGTATTGAGTACTGAAAACTGTGAATTGAGGATATTCTACTGAGGATTGAGGATTGACAACTGATTGTTGAGGACCCAGGGCTGAAGATAGCGGATTCAGGATTGAGGATTCAGGATTGAGGATTGAGGACTGAGGATTGAGGATTGAGGATTGAGGATTGAAGATTGAATATTAATGATTGAAGATTGAGGATTTGGGATTGAGGGTTGTGAATTGAGGACGAGGACTGAGGGTTGAGTATTGATGTTTGAGGTCCGAGGATTGAGGATTGAGGATTGAGAATTGAGGATTGAGGATTGAGGATTGAGGATTGAGGTTTGGGTGTTGAGGATTGAAGAATGAGGATTGAGGATTGAGGATTGAGTATTGAAGATTGAGTATTCGGGATTGGAGATTGACGATTGAGGATTGAGGACCGAGGACTGAGGATTGAGGATTGAAGATTGAGTATTGAGGATTGAAGATTGAGGATTGAGGATTGAGGATTGAGGTTCGAAGATTGAGGATTGGGGACTGAGTGTTGAGGGTTGAGTGATGAGAATTGATGTTTGTGGATAGAGATTTGAAGATTGCAGGTTGAGTATTGAGAATTGAAACCTGTGAATTGAGGATATTCTATAGAGGATTGAGAATTCACTCCTGATTGTTGAGGTCTGAGTACTGAAGATTGAGGATTCAGGATTGTGGATTCAGGATTGAGGATTGAGCATTGAAGATTGAAGATTGAGGACTGGGGATTGAGGATTGAAGATTGAGGATTAAGGATTGAGGATTGGGGATTGAGGTTCTAGGATTGAAGATTGAAGATTGACGATTGAGGATTGAGGATTGAGGATTGAGGATTGAGGATTGAGGATTGAGGATTGAAGATTGAGTATTGAGGATCGAAGATTGAGGATAGAGTATTGAGGATTGAGGATTGAGGATTGAAGATTGAGTATTGAGGATTGGAGAATAAGATTGAGGGTTGAGGATTGAGGATTGAGGATTGAAGATTGAGGACTGGGTACTGAGTATTGAGGGTTGAGTGATGAGAATTGATGTTTGTGGATAGAGATCTGAAGATTGCAGATTAAGTATTGAGTATTGAAAACTGTGAATTGAGGATATTCTATTGAGGATTGAGGATTGACTACTGATTGTTGAGGACTCAGGGCTGAAGGTTGCGGATTCAGGATTGAGGTTTGAGGATTGAGCATTGAAGATTGAGTATTGGGTATTGAAGATTGAGGATTGGGGATTGAGGATAGAGGATTGAGGATTGAAGATTGAGGATTGAGGATTGAGGACTGTGGATTGAGGATTGAGGATTAAAGATTAAATATTGTTGATTGAATATTGAAGGTTGAGGATTGTGGGTTGTGGATTGAGGACGAGGACTGTGGGTTGAATATTGATGTTTGAGGTCTGAGGATTGAGAATTGGGGATTGAGAATTGAGGATTGAGGATTGAGGATTGAAGATTGAGGATTGGGTATTGAGGATTGAAGAATGAGGATTGAGGATTGAGGATTGAGGATTGAGGATTGAAGATTGAGTATTGGGAATTGAATTTTGAGGAATGAGGATTGCAGATTGAGGATTGAGGATTGAGGATTGAGGATTGAGAATTGAAGATTGAGGATTGGGGATTGAGGGTTGTGGATTGAAGACGAGGACTGAGGGTTGAGTATTGACGATTGAGGTCTGAGGATTCACGATTGAGGATAGAGAATTGAGGATTGAGGATTGAGGATTGAAGATTGAGGATTGGGTGTTGAGGATTGAAGAATGAAGATTGAGTATTGAGGATTGAGGTTTGAGGATTGAAGATTGAGTATTGAGGATTGAGTGTTGAAGATCGAGCATTTGGGACTGTGGATTGATGATTGAGGATTGTGGATAGAGGATTGAGGATGAGGGTTGAGGATCGAGGATTGAAGATTGATGATTGGGTATTGATGATTGAAGAATGAGGATTGAGGATTGAGGATTGAGGATTGAAGATTGAGTATTGAGGATTGAAGATTGACGATTGTGGATTGAGGATTGCGGATTGAGGATTGAGGATTGAGGATTGAGGATTGAAGATTGAGCTTTGAGGATTGCAGATTGAGGATTGAGGATTGAGGATTTAGGATTGAGGATTGAAGATTGAGTATTGAGGATCGAAGATTAAGGTTGAGGATTGAGGATTGAGGATTGAGGATTGAAGATTGAGGATTGGGGACTGAGTATTGAGGGTTGAGTGATGAGAATTGATGTTTGTGGATAGAGATCTGAAGATTGCAGATAGAGGATTGAGGATTGACAACTGATTGTTGCGGACTCAGGGCTGAAGATTGAGGATTCAGGGTTGAGGATTCAGGATTGAGGTTTGAGGACTGAGGATTGAGGATTGAGGATTGAGGTTTGAGGATTGAGGATTGAAGACTGAGGATTGGGTATTGAGGGTTGAACATTGAGGATTGAGGGTTGAGGATTGAGGATTGAGGATTGAGGATTGAAGATTGAATATTAATGATTGAAAATTGAGGATTGAGGACTGAGGGTTGTGAATTGAGGACGAGGACTGAGGGTTGAGTATTGATGTTTGAAGTCTGAGGATTGAGGATTGAGGATTGAGAATTGAGGATTGAGGATTGAGGATTGATGATTGAGGATTCGGCATTGAGGATTGAAGTATGAGGATTGAGGAGTGTGGACTGAGGATTGAGTATTGCAGATTGAGCATTGAGGATTGAAGATTGAGGATTGGGGATTCAGGATTGAGGATTGAGGATTGAGGATTGAGGATTGAAGATTGAGTATTGAGGATCGAAGATTGAGGATTGAGGATTGAGGATTGAAGATTGAGGATTGGGGATTGAGGATTGACGATTGAGGATTGAGCATTGAGGATTGAGAATTGAGTATTGAGAATTGAAGATTGAGGATTGTGGATTGAGGATAGAGGATTGAGGATTGAAGATTGAGGATTGAGGATTCAGGATTGAGGATTGAGTATTGAGGATTGAGAATTGAGGATTGAGGGTTGAGGACTGAGGATTGAGGATTGAGGATTGAGCATTGAGGATTGAACATTGAGGATTGAGGATTGAGGATTGAGGAATGAGCATTGAAGATTGAGTATTGAGGATTGAAGGTTGAGGACTGTGGATTGAGGATTGAGGATTGAGGATTGAGGATTGAAGATTGAGGACTGAGTGTTGAGGGTTGAGAGATGAGAACTGATGTTTGTGGATTGAGATTTGAAGATTGAAGAATGGGGATTGAGTATTGAAAACTGTGAATTGAGGATATTCTATTGAGGATTGAGGATTGACAATTGATTTTTGAGGACTGAGGGCTGAAGATTGAGGATTCAGGATTGTGGATTCGGGATTGAGGTTTGAGGACTGATGATTGAGGGTTGAGGACTGAGGATTGAGGATTGAGGATTGAAGACTGAGGATTGGGTATTGAGGATTGAACATTGAGGATTGAGGGTTGAGGATTGAGGATTGAGGATTGACGATTGAAGATTGAATATTAATGATTGAAGATTGAGGATTGTGGACTGAGGGTTGTGAATTGTGGACGAGGACTGAGGGTTGAGTATTGATGTTTGAAGTCTGAGGATTGACGAATGAGGATTGAGGATTGAGGATTGAGGATTGAGGACTGAGGATTGAGGATTGAGTATTGAAGATTGAGTATTGATGACTGAGGATTGAGGATTGAAGATTGAGTATTGAGGATTGAGTATTGAAGATTGAGTATTGAGGGTTGAAGGTTGAGGATTGAGGATTGAGGATTGAGGATGGAGGATGAGGGCTGAGGGTTGAGGATTGAGGTTTGAGTATTGAATCCTGATAATTCAGGATATTCTATTGAGTATTGGGAATTGAGGATTGATGGTTGAGTATTGAGGATACAGGATTGAGGATTGAGGATTGGGGATTGAGGATTGAATATTGAGGATTGAGGTTTGAGGACTGAATACTGAGGATTGAGGATTGAGGATTGAGGATTGAAAATTAATAATTGGGGACTGAGGATTGAAGATTCTGGATTGAGGATTGAGGATTGAGGATTGAGGATTGAGGATTGAGGATTGAAGATACAGTATTGAGGATTTAAGATTGAGAATTGAGGATTGAAGATTGAACATTGAGGACTGAGTGTTGAGGGTTGAGTGATGAGAATTGATGTTTGTGGATAGAGATTTGAAGATTGCAGATTGAGTATTGAGTATTGAAAACTGTGAATTGAGGATATTCTATTGAGGATTGAGTATTGACAACTGATTGTTGAGGACTGAGGGCTGAACGTTGAGGATTCAGGATTGAGGATTCAGAACTGAGGTTTGTGGACTGAGGATTGAGCATTGAAGATTGAGTATTGAGGATTGAAGATTGAGGATTGAGGATTGAGGATTGAGGATTGAGGATTGAAGATTGAGGATTGGGGACTGAGTGTTGAGGGTTGAGTCATGAGAATTGATGTTTGTGGATAGAGATTTGAAGATTGCTGATTGAGTATTGAGTATTGAAATCTGTGAATTGGTGATATTCTATTGAGGATTGAGTATTGACTACTGATTGTTGATGTCTGAGGTCTGAAGATTGAGGTTTCATGATTGAGGGTTCAGGATTGAGGTTTGAGGACTGAGAATTGAGTATTGAGGATTGAGGCTTGAGGATTGAGGATTGAGGATTGAGGATTGAGGATTGAGGATTGAGGATTGAGGATGAGGGCTGAGGGTTGAGGATTGAGGTTTGAGGACTGAGGACTGAGGATTGGCGGTTGAGAATTGAGGTTTGAGGATTGAGCATTGAAGATTGAGGATTGGGTATTGAGGATTGAAGAATGAGGATTGAGGAACGAGGATTGAGGATTGAGGATTGAAGATTGAGTATTGAGGATTGAAGCCTGACGATTGAGGTTTGAGGATTGTGGATTGAGGATTGAGGATTGAAGATTGAGTATCGAGGATTGAAGAATGAGTACTGAGGATTGAGGATTGAGGATTGAGGACTGAAGCTTGAGGATTGGGGACTGAGTGTAGAGGGCTGAATGATGAGAATTGATGTTTGTGGATAGACATTTGAAGATTGCAGATTGAGTATTGAGTATTGAGGACTGTGAATTGATGATATTCTATTGAGGATTGAGAATTGCCAACTGATTGTTGAGGACTGAGGTCTGAAGATTGAGGATTCAGGATTGAGGATTCAGGATTGAGGATTCAGGATTGAGGTTTGAGGACTGAGGATTGTATATCGATGATTGAGATTGAGGATTGAGGATTGATGGTTGTGGAGTGAGGACGAGGACTGAGGGTTGAGTATTGATGTCTGAGGTCTGAGGATTGAGGATTGAGAATTGAGGATTGAGGATTGTGAATTGAAGATTGAGGATTGGGTACTGAGGATTGAAGAATGAGTATTGAGGATTGAGGATTGAGGATTGAGGATAAAAGACTGAGTATTGATGATTCAAGATTGAGGATTGAGGATCGAGGATTGAGGATTGAGGATTGAGGATTGAGGATTGAGGATTGAGGGTTGAGGATTGAGGATTGAAGATTGAGTATTGAGTGTTGAAGATTGAGGATTGAGGATTGAGGATAGAGGATTGAGGATTGAAGATTGAGGATTGAGGATTGAGGACTGAGGATTGACGATTGAGGATTAAAGATTGAATATTGATGATTGAATATTGAACATTGAGCATTGAGGGTTGTGGATTGAGGACGAGGACTGTGGGCTGAATATTGATGTTTGAGGTCTGAGGATTGAGAATTGAGGATTGAGAATTGAGGATTGAGGATTGACGATTGAAGATTGAGGATTGGGTATTGAGGATTGAAGAATAAGGATTGAGGATTGAGGATTGAGGATTGAAGATTGCAGAGTGAGTATTGAGGATTGAAGATTGAGGATTGAGGATTGAGGATTGAGGATTGAGGATTGAGGATTGAGGATTGAAGATTGAGTATTGAGGATCGAAGACTAAGATTGGGGATTGAGGATTGAGGATTGAGGATTCAAGATTGAGGATTGGGGTCTGAGTATTGAGGGTTGAGTGATGAGAATTGATGTTTGTGGATAGAGATCTGATGATTGCAGATTGAGTATTGAGTATTGAAGACTGTGAATTGAGGATATTCTATTGAGGATTGAGCATTGACAACTGATTGTTGCGGACTCAGGGCTGAGGATTGAGGATTCAGGGTTGAGGATTCAGGATTGAGGTTTGAGGACTGAGGATTGAGGATTGAGGATTGAGGATTCAGTATTGATGATTGAAGATTGAGGATTGAGGATTGAGGATTGAGGATTGAGGACTGAGGATTGAAGATTGAGGATTGAGCATTCAGGATTGAAGATTGAGGACTGAGGATTGAGGATT
The DNA here is from genome assembly GCF_051401765.1 of Calliopsis andreniformis. NCBI lineage: Eukaryota > Metazoa > Arthropoda > Insecta > Hymenoptera > Andrenidae > Calliopsis > Calliopsis andreniformis. The sequence goes on along the minus strand of NW_027480700.1, from coordinate 392,074 downwards.
GAAGATTGAGGATTGAGAATTGAAGATTGAGGATTGAGGATTGAAGACTGACGATTGAGGATTGAGGATTGAGGATTGAGGATTGAGGATTGAGGATTGAGGATTCAGGATTGAGGATTCAGTATTGAGGATTGAAGATTGAGTATTGAGGGTCGAAGATTGAGGATAGAGGATTGAGGATTGAGGATTGAGGATTGAAGATTGAGTATTGAGGATTGAAGATTAAGATTGAGGGTTGAGGATTGAGGATTGAGGATTGAAGATTGAGGACTGGGTACTGAGTATTGAGGGTTGAGTGATGAGAATTGATATTTGTGGATAGAGATCTGAAGATTGCAGATTAAGTATTGAGTATTGAAAACTGTGAAATGAGGATATTCTATTGAGGATTGAGGATTGACAACTGATTGTTGAGGACTCAGTGCTGAAGATAGCGGATTCAGGATTGAGGATTCAGGATTGAGGATTGAGGACTGAGGATTGAGGATTGAGGATTGAGGATTGAAGATTGAATATTAATGATTGAAGATTGAGGATTGCGGATTGAGGGTTGTGAATTGAGGACGAGGACTGAGGGTTGAGTATTGATGTTTGAGGTCCGAGGATTGAGGATTGAGGATTGAGAATTGGGAATTGAGGATTGAGGATTTAGGATTGAAGATTGAGGATTGGGGATTGAGGCTTAACGATTGACGATTGAGTATTGAGGATTGAGAATTGAGAATTGATTATTGAAGATTGAGTATTGATGGTTGAAGATTGAGGATTGAGGATTGAGGATTGAGGATTGAGGATTGAGGTTTGTGGACTGAGGACTGAGGATTGAGGATTGAGAATTGAGGATTGAGGATTGAGGAATGAAGATTGAGGATTGGGTATTCAGGATTGAAGAATGAGGATTGAGGATTGAGGATTGAGGATCGAGGATTGAAGATTGAGGATTGAGGATTGAGGATTGAGGATTGAATATTGAGTATTGAGGATTGAAGATTGAGGATTGATGATTGAGGGTTGAGGATTGATGACGACGACTGACGGTTGAGGATTGAGGTTTGAGGATTGAGGATTGAGGACTGAGGACTGAGGATTGAGGATTGAGGATTGAGCATTGAAGATTGAAGATTGAGGACTGAGGATTGAGGATTGAAGATTGAGGATTAAGGATTGAGGATTGGGGATTGAGGTTCTAGGATTGAAGATTGAAGATTGACGATTGAGGATTGAGGATTGAGGATTGAGGATTGAGGATTGAGGATTGAGGATTGAGGATTGAAGATTGAGTATTGAGGATCGAAGGTTGAGGATAGAGGATTGAGGATTGAGGATTGAGGATTGATGATTGAGTATTGAGGATTGGAGATTAAGATTGAGGGTTGAGGATTGAGGATTGAGGATTGAAGATTGAGGACTGGGTACTGAGTACTGAGGGTTGAGTGATGAGAATTGATGTTTGTGGATAGAGATCTGAAGATTGCAGATTAAGTATTGAGTATTGAAAACTGTGAATTGAGGATATTCTATTGAGGATTGAGTATTGACTACTGATTGTTGAGGACTCAGGGCTGAAGATTGCGGATTCAGGATTGAGGTTTGAGGACTGAGGATTGAGGATTGAGGATTGAGGGTTGAGGATTGAGGATTGAAGACTGAGGATTGGGTATTGAGGATTGAACATTGAGGATTGAGGGTTGAGTATTGAGGATTGAGGATTGAGGATTGAAGATTGAATATTAATGATTGAAGATTGAGGATTGGGGATTGAGGGTTGTGAATTGAGGACGAGGACTGAGGGTTGAGTCTTGATGTTTGAAGTCCGAGGATTGAGGATTGAGGATTGAGAATTGAGGATTGAGGATTTAGGATTGAAGATTGAGGATTGCGGATTGAGGTTTGACGATTGACGATTGAGTATTGAGGATTGAGAATTGAGGATCGATTATTGAAGATTGAGTATTGAGGGTTGAAGATTGAGGATTGTGGATTGAGGATTGAGTATTAAGAATTGAGGATTCAGGATTGAGGATTGAAGATTGAGGATTGGGTATTGATGATTGAAGAATGAGGATTGAGGATTGAGGATTGAGGATTGAGGATTGAAGATTGAGGATTGAGGATTGAGGATTGAGGATTGAATATTGAGTATAGAGAATTGAAGATTGAGGATTGAGGATTGAGGGTTGAGTATTGAGGACGGGGACTGACGGTTGAGGATTGAGGATTGAGGTTTGAGGATTGAGGATTGAGGATTGAGGGCTGTGGATTGAGGATTGAGGATTAAGCATTGAGGATTGAAGATTGAGGTCTGGGGATTGAGGATTGAAGATTGAGGATTAAGGATTGAGGATAGGGGATTGAGGATCTAGGATTGGAGATTGATTATTGAGGATTGAAGATTGAGGATTGAGGATTGAGGATTGAGAATTGAGAATTGAGAATGAGGACTGAGGGCTGAGGATTGAGGTTTGAGGCACGAGGATTGAGGATTGAGGATTGAGGACTGAGGATTGACGTTTGAGTATTGAAGATTGAGGATTGATTGCTGAGGATTGAGGGTTGAGGATTGAGGATTGAGTATTGAGGATTGAGGATTGAAGATTCAGTATTGAGGATTGAAGATTGAGAATTGAGAATTGAGGATTGAACATTGTGGACTGAGCGTTCAGGGTTGAGTGATGAGAATTGATGTTTGTGGATAGAGATTTGAAGATTGCAGGTTGAGTATTGAGTATTGAAAACTGTGAGTTGAGGATATTCTATTGGGGATTGAGGATTGACAACTGATTGTTGAGGACTGAGGGCTGAAGGTTGAGGATGCAGGATTGAGGATTCAGAATTGAGGTTTGAGGACTGAGGATTGAGGATTGAAGATTGAGTATTGAGGATTGAAGATTGAGGATTGAGGATAGAGGATTGAGGATTGAGTATGAGGGCTGACGTTTGAGGATTGAGGTTTGAGGACTGAGGACTGAGGATCGAGGGCTGAGAATTGAGGATTGAGGATTGAGGATTGAAGATTGAGGATTGGGTATTGAGGATTGAAGAGTGAGGATTGAGGATTGAGGATTGAGGATTGAAGATTGAGTATTCAGGATTGGAGATTGACGAATGAGGATTGAGGACCGGGGATTGAGGATTGAGGATTGAAGAATGAGGATTGAGGATTGAGGATTGAGTATTGAGGATTGTAAACTGACGATTGAGGATAGACGATTGAGGATTGAGGATTGAGGATTGAGGATCGAGGATTGAGTATTGAGAATCGATGATTGAGGTTTGAGGATTGAGGATTGAGGATTGAGCATTGAGGATTGAAGATTGAGGACTGGGGACTGAGTGCTGAGGGTTGAGTGATGATAATTGATGTTTGTGGATAGAGATTTGAAGACTGCAGGTTGAGTATTGAGTATTGAAAACTGTGAATTGATGATACTCTATTGAGGATTGAGGATTGACGTCTGATTGTCGAGGTCTGAGGTCTGAAGATTGAGGATTCAGGATGGAGGATTCAGGATTGAGGTTTGAGGACTGAGGATTGAGGATTGAGGATTGAGGATTGAGGATTGAGGCTTTAGGATTGAGGATTGAGGATTGAAGATTGAGGATTGAGGATTGAGTATGAGGGCTGAGGGTTGAGGATTAGAGGTTTGAGGACTGAGGACTGAGGATTGAGGATTGAGAGTTGAGGATTGAGGATTGAGGATTCAAGATTGAGGATTGGGTATTGAGTGTTGAAGAATGAGGATTGAGGAATGAGTATTGAGGATTGAGGATTGAAGATTGAGTATTGAGGATTCAAGCCTGGCGATTGAGGATTGAGGATTGAGGATTGAGGATTGAGGATGGAGGATTGAAGATTGAGTATTGAGGATTAAAGATTGAGGATCGAGGATTGAGGATTGAGGACTGAGGATTGAAGATTGAGGATTGGGGACTGAGTGTTGAAGGTTGAATGATGAGAATTGATGTTTGTGGATAGAGATTTGAAGATTGCAGATTGAGTATTGAGTATTGAAAACTTTGAATTGACGATATTCTATTGAGGATTGAGAATTGACAACTGATTGTTGAGGACTGTGGTCTGAAGATTCAGGATTAAGGGTTGAGGATTCAGGTTTGAGGTTTGAGGACCGAGGATTGAGGATTGAAGATTGAGGATTGAGGATTGAGGATTGAGGATTGAAGATTGAGGATTGGGTATTGAGGATTGAACATTGAGGATTGAGGATTGAGTATTGAGGACTGAGGATTGAGGATTGAAGATTGAATATTGATGATTGAAGATTGAGGATCGAGGATTGAGGGTTGTGGATTGAGGACGAGGACTGAGGGTTGAGTATTTATGTTTGAGGTCTGTGGATTGAGGATTGAGGATTGAGAATTGAGGATGGAGGATTGAGGATTGAAGATTGAGGATTGGGTGTTGAGGATTGAAGAATGAGGATTGAGGATTGAGGATTGAGGATTGAGGATTGAAGATTGAGTATTGAGGATTGAAGATAGAGGATTGAAGATAGAGGATTGAGGATTGAGTATTGAAGATTGAGGATTTGGGACTGAGGATTGATGATTGAGGATTGAGGATTGAGGATTGAGGATTGAAGATTGAGTATTGAGGATTGAAGATTAAGATTGAGGATTGAGGATTGAGGACTGTGGACTGAAGATTGAGGATCGGGTACTGAGTATTGAGGGTTGAGTGATGAGAATTGATGTTTGTGGATAGAGATCTGAAGATTGCAGATTGAGTATTGAGTATTGAAAACTGTGAATTGAGGATATTCTATTGAGGATTGAGGATTGACAACTGATTGTTGGGGACTCAGGGCTGAAGATTGAAGATTCAGGATTGAGGACTCAGGATTGAGGTTTGAAGACTGAGGATTGAGGATTGAGGATTCAGGATTGGGGTGGAGGATTGAGGATTGAAGACTGAGGATTGGGTATTGAGGATTGAACATTGAGGATTGAGGGTTGAGGATTGAGGATTGAGGATTGAGGATTGAGGATTGATTATTGAAGATTGATTATTGAGGGCTGAAGATTGAGTATTGAGGATTGAGGTTTGAGGATTGAGGATGAGGGCTGAGGGTTGAGGATTGAGGTTTGAGGACTGAGGACTGAGGATTGAGGATTGAGGAATGAAGATTGAGGATTGTGTATTCAGGATTGAAGAATGAGGATTGAGGATTGAGGATTGAGGACTGAGGATTGAAGATTGAGTATTGAGGATTGAGGTTCGAGGATTGAATATTGAGTATTGAGGGTTGAAGATTGAAGATTGAGGATTGAGGGTTGAGGATTGAGGACGAGGACTGACGGTTGAGGATTGAGGTTTGAGGATTGAGGATTGAGGATTGAGGACTGAGGATTGAGGATTGAGGGTTGAGCATTGAGGATTGAGGATTGAGGACTGGGGATTGAGGATTGAAGATTGAGGATTAAGGATTGAGGATTGGGTATTGAGGGTCTAGGATTGGAGATTGTCTATTGAGGATTGAAGATTGAGGATTGAGGATTGATGATTGAGAATTGAGAATTGAGGATGAGGACTGAGGGCTGAGGATTGAGGTTTGAGGAACGAGGATTGAGGATTGAGGATTGAGGACTGAGGATTGACGATTGAGTATTGAAGATTGAGGATTGATTACTGAGGATTGAGGATTGAGGATTGAGGATTGAAGATTCAGTATTGAGGATTGAAGATTGAGAATTGTAGATTGAGGATTGAACATTGAGGACTGAGCGTTCAGGGTTGAGTGATAAGAATTGATGTTTGTGGGTTGAGATTTGAATGTTGCAGATTGAGTATTGAGTATTGAATACTGTGAATTGAGGGTATTCCATTGGGGATAGAGGATTGACAACTGATTGTTGAGGACTGAGGGCTGAATATTGAGAATGCAGGATTGAGGATTCAGAATTGAGGTTTGAGGACTGAGGATTGAGGATTGAAGATTGAGTATTGAGGATTGAAGATTGAGGATTGAGGATTGAGGATTGAGGATTGAGGATTGAGGATGAGGGCTGAGGTTTGAGGATTGAGGTTTGATGACTGAGGACTGAGGATTGAGGGTTGAGAATTGAGGATTGAGGATTGAGGATTGAAGACTGAGGATTGGGTATTGAGGATTGAAGAATGAGGATTGAAGATTGAGGATTGAGGATTGAAGATTGAGTATTCAGGATTGGAGATTGACGATTGAGGATTGAGGACCGAGGACTGAGGATTGAGGATTGAAGATTGAGTATTGAGGATTGAAGATTGAGGATTGAGGATTGAGGATTGAGGTTTGAAGATTGAGGATTGGGGACTGAGTGTTGAGGGTTGAGTGATGAGAATTGATGTTTGTGGATAGAGATTTGAAGATTGCAGGTTGAGTATTGAGAATTGAAACCTGTGAATTGAGGATATTCTATAGAGGATTGAGAATTCACTCCTGATTGTTGAGGTCTGAGTACTGAAGATTGAGGATTCAGGATTGTGGATTCAGGATTGAGGTTTGAGGACTGAGGATTGAGGATTGAGGATTGAGGATTGAGGATTGAGGATTGAGCATTCAAGATTGAGGATTGCGTATTGAGGATTGAACATTGAGGATTGAGGATTGAGTATTGAGGATTGAGGATTGAGGATTGAAGATTGAGGATTGGGCATAGAGTATTGAAGCTTGAGGATTGAGGACAGAGGATTGAAGATTGAGGATTGAGGATTGAGTATGAGGGCTGAGGGTTGAGGATTGAGGGCTGGGGATTGAGGATTGAAGATTGAGGATTAAGGATTGAGGATTGGGGATTGAGGATTGAAGATTGAGGATTGGGTATTGAGTGTTGAAGAATGAGTATTGAGGAATGAGGATTGAGGATTGAGGATTGAAGATTGAGTATTGAGGATTCAAGCCTGGCGATTGAGGATTGAGGATTGACGATTGAGGATTGAGGATGGAGGATCGAAGATTGAGTTTTGAGGATTGAAGGTTGAGGATCGAGGATCGAGGATTGAGGATTGAGGATTGAAGATTGAAGATTGGGGACTGAGTGTTGAGGGTTGAGTGATGAGAATTGATGTTTGTGGATAGAGATTTGAAGATTACAGGTTGACTATTGAGTATTGAAACCTGTGAATTGAAAATATTCTATAGAGGATTGAGAATTCACTCCTGATTGTTGAGGTCTGAGTACTGAAGATTGAGGATTCAGGATTGTGGATTCAGGATTGAGGTTTGAGGACTGAGGATTGAGGATTGAGGATTGAGGATTGAGGATTGAGGATTGAGCATTCAAGATTGAGGATTGCGTATTGAGGATTGAACATTGAGGATTGATGATTGAGTATTGAGGATTCAGGATTGAGGATTGAAGATTGAATATTGATGATTGAAGATTGAGGATCGAGGATTGAGGGTTGTGGATTGAGGACGAGGACCGAGGGTTGAGTATTGATGTTTGAGGTCTGAGGATTGAGGATTGAGGATTGAGAATTGAGGATTGATGATTGAGGATTGAGGATTGAGGTTTGGGTGTTGAGGATTGAAGAATGAGGATTGAGGATTGAGGATTGAGGATTGAGGATTGAGGATTGAAGATTGAGTATTGAGGATTGAGGATTGAGGATTGAGGATTGAGGATTGAGGATTGAGGATTGAGGATTGAAGATTGAGGATTGGGTATTGAGGATTGAAGAATGAGGATTGAGGATTGAGGATTGAGGATTGAGGATTGAAGATTGAGTATTGAGGATTGAGGACTGACGATTGAGGATTGAGGATTGAGGATTGAGGATTCAGGATTGAGGATTGAAGATTGAGTATTGAGGGTCGAAGATTGAGGATAGAGGATTGAGGATTGAGGATTGAGGATTGAAGATTGAGTATTGAGGATTGAAGATTAAGATTGAGGGTTGAGGATTGAGGATTGAGGATTGAAGATTGAGGACTGGGTACTGAGTATTGAGGGTTGAGTGATGAGAATTGATATTTGTGGATAGAAATCTGAAGATTGCAGATTAAGTATTGAGTACTGAAAACTATGAATTGAGGATATTCTATTGAGGATTGAGGATTGACAACTGATTGTTGAGCACTCAGGGCTGAAGATAGCGGATTCAGGATTGAGGATTCAGGATTGAGGATTGAGGACTGAGGATTGAGGATTGAGGATTGAGGATTGAGAATTGAGGATTGAGGATTGAGCATTGAAGATTGAAGATTGAGGACAGGGGATTGAGGATTGAAGATTGAGGATTAAGGATTGAGGATTGGGGATTGAGGTTCTAGGATTGAAGATTGAAGATTGACGATTGAGGATTGAGGATTGAGGATTGAGGATTGAGGATTGAGGATTGAAGATTGAGAATTGAGGATCGAAGATTGAGGATAGAGGATTGAGGATTGAGGATTGAGGATTGAAGATTGAGTATTGAGGATTGGAGATTAAGATTGAGGGTTGAGGATTGAGGATTGAGGATTGAAGATTGAGGACTGGGTACTGAGTATTGAGGGTTGAGTGATGAGAATTGATGTTTGTGGATAGAGATCTGAAGATTGCAGATTAAGTATTGAGTATTGAAAACTGTGAATTGAGGATATTCTATTGAGGATTGAGGATTGACTACTGATTGTTGAGGACTCAGGGCTGAACATTGCGGATTCAGGATTGAGGATTCAGGATTGAGGTTTGAGGACTGAGGATTGAGGATTGAGGATTGAGGATTGAGGATTGAGGATTGAAGACTGAGGATTGGGTATTGAGGATTGAACATTGAGGATTGATTATTGAAGATTGAGTATTGAGGGTTGAAGATTGAGGATTGAGGATTGAGGATTGAGGATTGAGGATTGAGGTTTGAGGACTGAGGACTGAGGATTGAGGATTGGGTATTCAGGATTGAAGAATGAGGATTGAGGATTGAGGATTGAGGATCGAGGATTGAAGATTGAGGATTCAGGATTGAGGATTGAGGATTGAATATTGAGTATTGAGGATTGAAGATTAAGATTGAGGGTTGAGGATTGAGGATTGAGGATTGAAGATTGAGGACTGGGTACTGAGTATTGAGGGTTGAGTGATGAGAATTGATATTTGTGGATAGAAATCTGAAGATTGCAGATTAAGTATTGAGTACTGAAAACTATGAATTGAGGATATTCTATTGAGGATTGAGGATTGACAACTGATTGTTGAGCACTCAGGGCTGAAGATAGCGGATTCAGGATTGAGGATTCAGGATTGAGGATTGAGGACTGAGGATTGAGGATTGAGGATTGAGGATTGAGAATTGAGGATTGAGGATTGAGCATTGAAGATTGAAGATTGAGGACAGGGGATTGAGGATTGAAGATTGAGGATTAAGGATTGAGGATTGGGGATTGAGGTTCTAGGATTGAAGATTGAAGATTGACGATTGAGGATTGAGGATTGAGGATTGAGGATTGAGGATTGAGGATTGAAGATTGAGAATTGAGGATCGAAGATTGAGGATAGAGGATTGAGGATTGAGGATTGAGGATTGAAGATTGAGTATTGAGGATTGGAGATTAAGATTGAGGGTTGAGGATTGAGGATTGAGGATTGAAGATTGAGGACTGGGTACTGAGTATTGAGGGTTGAGTGATGAGAATTGATGTTTGTGGATAGAGATCTGAAGATTGCAGATTAAGTATTGAGTATTGAAAACTGTGAATTGAGGATATTCTATTGAGGATTGAGGATTGACTACTGATTGTTGAGGACTCAGGGCTGAACATTGCGGATTCAGGATTGAGGATTCAGGATTGAGGTTTGAGGACTGAGGATTGAGGATTGAGGATTGAGGATTGAGGATTGAGGATTGAAGACTGAGGATTGGGTATTGAGGATTGAACATTGAGGATTGATTATTGAAGATTGAGTATTGAGGGTTGAAGATTGAGGATTGAGGATTGAGGATTGAGGATTGAGGATTGAGGTTTGAGGACTGAGGACTGAGGATTGAGGATTGGGTATTCAGGATTGAAGAATGAGGATTGAGGATTGAGGATTGAGGATCGAGGATTGAAGATTGAGGATTCAGGATTGAGGATTGAGGATTGAATATTGAGTATTGAGGATTGAAGATTGAGGATTGATGATTGAGAGTTGAGGATTGATGACGACGACTGACGGTTGAGGATTGAGGTTTGAGGATTGAGGATTGAGGATTGAGGACTGAGGATTGAGGATTGAGGATTGAGCATTGAAGATTGAAGATTGAGGACTGGGGATTGTGGATTGAAGATTGAGGATTAAGGATTGAGGATTGGGGATTGAGGTTCTAGGATTGAAGATTGATTGTTGAGGATTGAAGATTGAGGATTGAGGATTGAGGATTGAGAATTGAGAATTGAGAATGAGGACTGAGTGTTGAGGATTGAGGTTTGAGGAACGAGGATTGAGGATTGAGGATTGAGGACTGAGGATTGACGATTGAGTATTGAAGATTGAGGATTGACTACTGAGGATTGAGGATTGAGGATTGAGGATTGAGGATTGAGGGTTGAGGATTGAAGATTCAGTATTGAGGATTGAAGATTAGGGATTGAGGATTGAGGATTGAGGATTGAGGGTGAGGGCTGAGGTATGAGGATTGAGGTTTGATGACTGAGGACTGAGGATTGAGGGTTGAGAATTGAGGATATTCTATAGAGGATTGAGGATTGACTACTGATTGTTGAGGACTCAGGGCTGAAGATTGCGGATTCAGGATTGAGGATTCAGGATTGAGGTTTGAGGACTGAGGATTGAGGATTGAGGATTGAGGATTAAGGATTGAGGATTGAAGACTGAGGATTGGGTATTGAGGATTGAACATTGAGGATTGAGGGTTGAGGATTGAGGATTGAGGATTGAGGATTGAAGATTGAATATTAATGATTGAAGATTGAGGATTGGGGATTGAGGGTTGTGAATTGAGGACGAGGAGTGAGGGTTGAGTATTGATGTTTGAAGTCCGAGGATTGAGGATTGAGGATTGAGAATTGAGGATTGAGGATTTAGGATTGAAGATTGAGGATTGCGGATTGAGGTTTGACGATTGACGATTGAGGATTGAGGATTGAGAATTGAGGATTCAGGATTGAGGATTGAAGATTGAGGATTGGGTATTGATGATTGAAGAATGAGGATTGAGGATTGAGGATTGAGGATTGAGGATTGAAGATTGAGGATTGAGGATTGAGGATTGAGGATTGAATATTGAGTATTGAGGATTGAAGGTTGAGGATTGAGGATTGAGGGTTGAGTATTGAGGACGGGGACTGACGGTTGAGGATTGAGGATTGAGGTTTGAGGATTGAGGATTGAGGATTGAGGGCTGTGGATTGAGGATTGAGGATTAAGCATTGAGGATCGAAGATTGAGGACTGGGGATTGAGGATTGAGGATTGAGGATTGAAGATTGAATATTGATGATTGAAGATTGAGGATCGAGGATTGAGGGTTGTGGATTGAGGACGAGGACCGAGGGTTGAGTATTGATGTTTGAGGTCTGAGGATTGAGGATTGAGGATTGAGAATTGAGGATTGAGGATTGAGGATTGAGGATTGAGGTTTGGGTGTTGAGGATTGAAGAGTGAGTATTGAGGATTGAGGATTGAGGATTGAGGATTGAGGATTGAAGATTGAGTATTGAGGATTGAAGATTGAGGATTGAGGATTGAGGATTGAAGATTGAGGATTGGGTATTGAGGATTGAAGAATGAGGATTGAGGATTGAGGATTGAGGATTGAGGATTGAAGATTGAGTATTGAGGATTGAAGATTGGGGATTGAGGATTGAGGAATGAGGATTGAGGGTGAGGGCTGAGGTTTGAGGATTGAGGTTTGATGACTGAGGACTGAGGATTGAGGGTTGAGAATTGAGGATATTCTATAGAGGATTGAGGATTCAGAACTGATTGTTGAGGTCTGAGGACTGAAGACTGAGTATACAGTATTGTGGATTCAGGATTGAGGTTTGAGGACTTAGGATTGAGGATTGAGGATTGAGGATTGAGGATTGAGGATTGAGGATTGAAAATTGAGGATTGCGTATTGAGGATTGAACATTGCGGATTGAGGATTGAGTATTGAGGATTGAGGATTGAGGATGGAAGATTGAATATTGATGGTTGAAGATTGAGGATCGAGTATTGAGCGTTGTGGGTTGAGGACGAGGACTGAGGTTTGAGTATTGACGTTTGAGGTCTGATGATTGAGGATTGAGGATTGTGAATTGAGAATTGAGGATTGAGGATTGAGGATTGTGGATTGGGTGTTGAGGATTGAAGAATGAGGATTGCGGATTGAGGATTGAGGATTGAGGATTGAAGACTGAGTATTGAGGATTGAAGATTGAGGATTGAGGATTGAGGATTGTGGATTGAGGATTGAGGATTGAAGATTGAGGATTGGGTATTGAGGATTGAAGAATGAGGATTGAGGATTGAAGAATGAGGATTGAGGATTGAGGATTGAGGATTGAGGATTGAGGATTGAAGATTGAGTATTGAGGATCGAAGATTGAGGATAGAGGATTGAGGATTGAGGATAGAGGATTGAAGATTGAGTATTGAGGATTGGAGGTTAAGATTGAGGGTTGAGGATTGAGGATTGAGGATTGAAGATTGAGGACTAGGTACTGAGTATTGAGGGTTGAGTGATGAGAATTGATGTTTGTGGATAGAGATCTGAAGATTGCAGATTAAGTATTGAGTATTGAAAACTGTGAATTGAGGATATTCTATTGAGGATTGAGGATTGTCTACTGATTGTTGAGGACTCAGGGCTGAAGATTGCGGATTCAGGATTGAGGATTCAGGATTGAGGTTTGAGGACTGAGTATTGAGGATTGAGAATTGAGGATCGATTATTGAAGATTGAGTATTGAGGGTTGAAGATTGAGGATTGAGGATTGAGGATTGAGGATTGAGAATTGAGTATTCAGGATTGAGGATTGAAGATTGAGGATTGGGTATTGATGATTGAAGAATGAGGATTGAGGATTGAGGATTGAGGATTGAGGATTGAAGATTGAGGAATGATGATTGAGGATGAGGGCTGAGGGTTGAGGATTGAGGTTTGAGGTCTGAGGACTGTGGATTGAGGATTGAGAACTGAGGATTGAGGATTGAGGAATGAAGATTGAGGATTGTGTAATCAGGATTGAAGAATGAGGATTGAGGATTGAGGATTGAGGATTGAGGATTGAAGATTGAGGATTGAGGATTGAGGATTGAGGATTGAATATTGAGTATTGCGGATTCAAGGATGAGGATTGAGGATTGAGGGTTGAGGACTGAGGACGAGGACTGACGGTTGAGGATTGAGGTTTGAGGATTGAGGATTCAGGACTGAGGACTAAGGATTGAGGATTGAGGATTGAGCACTGAGGATTGAAGATTGAGGACTGGGGATTGAGGATTGATGATTGAGGATTAAGGATTGAGGATTGGGGATTGAGGATCTAGGATTGAAGATTGATTATTGAGGATTGAAGATTGAGGATTGAGGATTGAGGATTGAGAATTGAGAATTGAGGATGAGGACTGAGGGTTGAGGATTGAGGTTTGAGGACTGAGGATTGAGGATTGAGGATTGAGGTTTGAGGATTGAGGATTGAGGATTGAGGATTGAGGATTGAGGGTTGAAGATTGAGGATTGGGTATTGAGGATTGAAGGATGATGATTGAGGATTGAGGATTGAAGATTGAGGATTGAGGATTGAGGGTTGAGGTTTGAAGGTTGAGGATTGGGGACCGAGGATTGAGGATTGAGGATTGAAGATTGGGTATTGAGGATTGAAGATTGAGGATTGAGGATAGAGGATTGAGGTTTGAAGATTGAGGATTGGGGACTGAGTGTTGAGGGTTGAGTGATGAGAATTGATGTTTGTGGATAGAGATTTGAAGATTGCAGGTTGAGTATTGAGTATTGAAACCTGTGAATTGAGGATATTCTATAGAGGATTGAGGATTCACAACTGATTGTTGAGGTCTCAGGACTGAAGATTGAGGATTCAGGTTTGTGGATTCAGGATTGAGGTTTGAGGACTGAGGATTGAGGATTGACGATTGAGTATTGAGGATTGAGAATTGAGGATCGATTATTGAAGATTGAGTATTGAGGGTTGAAGATTGAGGATTGAGGATTGAGGATTGAGAATTGAGGATTGAGGATTGAGGAATGAAGATTGAGGATTGGGTATTCAGGATTGAAGAATGAGGATTGAGGATTGAGGATTGAGGATTGAGGATTGAAGATTGAGGATTGAGGATTGAGGATTGAGGATTGAATATTGAGTATTGAGGATTGAAGGATGAGGAATGAGGATTGAGGGTTGAGGATTGAGGACGAGGACTGACGGTTGAGGATTGAGTTTTGAGGATTGAGGATTGAGGACTGAGGACTGAGGATTGAGGATTGAGGATTGAGCATTGAGGATTGAAGATTGAGGAGTGGGGATTGAGGATTGATGATTGAGGATTAAGGATTGAGGATTGGGGATTGAGGATCTAGGATTGAAGATTGATTATTGAGGATTGAAGATTGAGGATTGAGGATTGAGGATTGAGAATTGAGAATTGAGGATGAGGACTGAGGGTTGAGGATTGAGGTTTGAGGAACGAGGATTGAGGATTGAGGATTGAGGACTGAGGATTGACGATTGAGTATTGCAGATTGAGGATTGATTACTGAGGATTGAGGATTGACGATTGAGGATTGAGGATTGAGGATTGAGGATTGAAGATTCAGTATTGAGGATTGAAGATTGAGAATTGAAGGTGGAGGATTGAACATTGAGGACTGAGCGTTCAGGGTTGAGTGATGACAATTGATGTTTGTGGATAGACATTTGAATATTGCAGATTGAGTATTGAGTATTGAATACTGTGAATTGAGGGTATTCTATTGGGGATTGAGGATTGACAACCGATTGTTGAGGATTGAGGGCTGAATATTGAGGATGCAGGACTGAGGATTCAGAATTGAGGTTTGAGGACTGAGGTTCGACGATTGAAGGTTGCGTATTGAGGATTGAAGGTTGGCGATTGAGGATTGAGGATTGAGGATTGAGGGTGAGGGCTGAGGTTTGAGGATTGAGGTTTGATGACTGAGGACTGAGGATTGAGGGTTGAGAATTGAGGATTGAGGATTGATGATTGAAGATTGAGTATTGGGTATTGAGGATTGAAGAATGAGGATTGAGGTTTGAGGATTGAGGATTGGGGATTGAGGATTGAAGATTGAGTATTGAGGATTGGAGATTGTCGATTGAGGATTGAGGACCGAGGATTGAGGATTGAGGATTGAAGATTGAGCATTGAGGATTGAAGGTTGAGGATTGGGGATTGAGGATTGAGGTTTGAAGATTGAGGATTGGGGACTGAGTGTTGAGGGTTGAGTGATGAGAATTGATGTTTGTGGATAGAGATTTGAAGATTGCAGGTAGAGTATTGAGTATTGAAACCTGTGAATTGAGGATATTCTATAGAGGATTGAGGATTCACAACTGACTATTGATGTCTGAGGTCTGAAGATGGAGGACTCAGGATTGTGCATTCAGGATTGAGGTTTGAGGACTGAGGATTGAGGATTGAGGATTGAGGATTGAGGATTGAGGATTGAGGATTGAGGATTGAAGATTGAGTATTGAGGATCGAAGATTGAGAATAGAGGATTGAGGATTGAGGATTGAGGATTGAGGATTGAGGATTGAGAATTGAGAATTGAGGACTGAGGATTGAAGGTTGAGGATTGAGGATTGACGATTGAAGACTGAGGATTGGGTATTGAGGATTGAACATTGAGGATTGAGGGTTGAGGATTGAGGATTGAGGATTGAAGATTGATTATTGAGGGCTGAAGATTGAGGATTGAGGATTGAGGATTGAGGATTGAGGATTGAGGATTGAGGATTGAAGACTGAGGATTGGGTATTGATGATTGAACATTGAGGATTGAGGGTTGAGGATTGAGGATTGAGGATTGAAGATTGATTATTGAGGGCTGAAGATTGGGGATTGAGGATTGAGGATTGAGGATTGAGGGTGAGGGCTGAGGTTTGAGGATTGAGGTTTGATGACTGAGGAATGAGGATTGAGGGTTGAGAATTGAGGATATTCTATAGAGGATTTAGGATTGACTACTGATTGTTGAGGACTCAGGGCTGAATATTGCGGATTCAGGATTGAGGATTCAGGATTGAGGTTTGAGGGCTGAGGATTGAGGATTGAGGGTTGAGGATTGAGGATTGAGGATTGAAGACTGAGGATTGGGTATTGAGGATTGAACATTGAGGATTGAGGGTTGAGGATTGAGGATTGAGGATTGAGGATTGAAGATTGAATATTAATGATTGAAGATTGAGGATTGGGGATTGAGGGTTGTGAATTGAGGACGAGGACTGAGGGTTGAGTATTGATGTTTGAAGTCCGAGGATTGAGTATTGAGGATTGAGAATTGAGGTTTGAGGATTTAGGATTGAAGATTGAGGATTGCGGATTGAGGTTTGACGATTGACGATTAAGTATTGAGGATTGAGAATTGAGGATCGATTATTGAAGATTGAGTATTGAGGGTTGAAGATTGAGGATTGAGGATTGAGGATTGAGGATTGAGAATTGAGGATTCAGGATTGAGGATTGAAGATTGAGGATTGGGTATTGATGATTGAAGAATGAGGATTGAGGATTGAGGATTGAGGATTGAGGATTGAAGATTGAGGATTGAGGATTGAGGATTGAGGATTGAATATTGAGTATAGAGGATTGAAGGTTGAGGATTGAGGATTGAGGGTTGAGTATTGAGGACGGGGACTGACGGTTGAGGATTGAGGATTGAGGTTTGAGGATTGAGGATTGATGATTGAGGGCTGTGGATTGAGGATTGAGGATTAAGAATTGAGGATTGAAGATTGAGGACTGGGGATTGAGGATTGAAGATTGAGGATTAAGGATTGAGGATAGGGGATTGAGGATCTAGGATTGGATATTGATTATTGAGGATTGAAGATTGAGGATTGAGGATTGAGGATTGTGAATTGAGAATTGAGGATGAGGACTGAGGGCTGAGGATTGAGGTTTGAGGCACGAGGATTGACGATTGAGGATTGAGGACTGAGGATTGACGTTTGAGTATTGAAGATTGAGGATTGATTGCTGAGGATTGAGGGTTGAGGATTGAGGATTGAGTATTGAGGATTGAGGTTTGAAGATTCAGTATTGAGGATTGAAGATTGAGAATTGAGAATTGAGGATTGAACATTGAGGACTGAGTGTTCTGTGTTGAGTGATGAGAATCGATGTTTGTGGATAGAGATTTGAAGATTGCAGGTTGAGTATTGAGTATTGAAAACTGTGAGTTGAGGATATTCTATTGGGGATTGAGGATTGACAACTGATTGTTGAGGACTGAGGGCTGAAGGTTGAGGATGCAGGGTTGAGGATTCAGAATTGAGGTTGGAGGACTGAGGATTGAGGACTGAAGACTGAGTATTGAGGATAGAAGACTGAGGATTGAGGATAGAGGATTGAGGATTGAGTATGAGGGCTGAGGTTTGAGGATTGAGGTTTGAGGACTGAGGACTGAGGATTGAGGGCTGAGAATTGAGGATTGAGGATTGAGGATTGAAGATTGGGGATTGGGTATTGAGGATTGAAGAGTGAGGATTGAGGATTGAGGATTGAGGATTGAAGACCGAGTATTCAGGATTGGAGATTGACGAATGAGGATTGAGGACCGGGGATTGAGGATTGAGGATTGAAGATTGAGTATTGAGGATTGAAGATTGAGTATTGAGGGTTGAGGATTGAGGATTGAGGTTTGAATATAGAGGATTGGGGACTGAGTGTTGATGGTTGAGTGATGAGTATTGATGTTTGTGGATAGAGATTTGAAGATTGCAGGTTGTGTATTGAGTATTGAAACCTGTGAATTGAGGATATTCTATTGTGGATTGAGGATTCACAACTGATTGGTGAGGACTAAGGGCTGAAGATTGAGGATTCAGGATTGTGGATTCAGGATTGGGGTTTGAGGATTGAGGATTGAATATTGAGTATTGAGGATTGAAGATTGAGGATTGATGATTGAGGGTTGAGGATCGATGACGACGACTGACGGTTGAGGATTGAGGTTTGAGGATTGAGGATTGAGCATTGAGGACTGAGGATTGATGATTGAGGGTTGAGGATTGATGACGACGACTGACGGATGAGGATTGAGGTTTGAGGATTGAGGATTGAGGATTGAGGACGGAGGATTGAGGATTGAGGATTGAGCATTGAAGATTGAAGATTGAGGACTGGGGATTGAGGATTGAAAATTGAGGATTAAGGATTGAGGATTGGGGATTGAGGTTCTAGGATTGAAGATTGATTATTGAGGATTGAAGATTGAGGATTGAGGATTGAGGATTGAGAATTGAGAATTGAGAATGAGGACTTAGGGTTGAGGATTGAGGTTTGAGGAACGAGGATTGAGGATTGAGGATTGAGGACTGAGGATTGACGATTGAGTACTGATGATTGAGGATTGACTACTGAGGATTGAGGATTGAGGATTGAGGATTGAGGATTGAGGGTTGAGGATTGAAGATTCAGTATTGAGGATTGAAGATTGGGGATTGAGGATTGAGGAATGAGGATTGAGGGTGAGGGTTGAGGTTTGAGGATTGAGGTTTGATGACTGAGGACTGAGGATTGAGGGTTGAGAATTGAGGATATTCTATAGAGGATTGAGGATTCAGAACTGATTGTTGAGGTCTGAGGACTGAAGACTGAGTATTCAGTATTGTGGATTCAGGATTGAGTTTTGAGGACTGAGTATTGAGGATTGAGGATTGAGGATTGGGGATTGAGGATTGAGGATTGAAAATTGAGGATTGCGTATTGAGGATTGAACATTGCGGATTGAGGATTGAGTATTGAGGATTGAGGATTGAGGATGGAAGATTGAATATTGATGGTTGAAGATTGAGGATCGAGTATTGAGTTTTGTGGATTGAGGACGAGGACTGAGGATTGAGTATTGACGTTTGAGGTCTGATGATTGAGGATTGAGGATTGAGAATTGAGGATTGAGGATTGAGGATTGAGGATTGAGGATTGGGTGTTGAGGATTGAAGAATGAGGATTGCGGATTGAGGATTGAGGATTGAGGATTGAAGACTGAGTATTGAGGATTGAAGATTGAGGATTGAGGATTGAGAATTGAGGATTGAGGATTGAGGATTGAAGATTGAGGATTGGGTATTGAGGATTGAAGAATGAGGATTGAGGATTGAGGATTGAGGATTGAGGATTGAAGATTGAGTATTGAGGATTGAAGATTGAACATTTAGGATTGAGGATTGAGGATTGAGGATTGAGGATTGCGGATTGAGGATTGAAGATTGAGTATTGAGGATCGAAGATTGAGGATAGAGGATTGAGGATTGAGGATTGAGAATTGAAGATTGAGTATTGAGGATTGGAGATTAAGATTGAGGGTTGAGGATTGAGGATTGAGGATTGAAGATTGAGGACTAGGTACTGAGTATTGAGGGTTGAGTGATGAGAATTGATGTTTGTGGATAGAGATCTGAAGATTGCAGATTAAGTATTGAGTATTGAAAACTGTGAATTGAGGATATTCTATTGAGGATTGAGGATTGACTACTGATTGTTGAGGACTCAGGGCTGAAGATTGCGGATTCAGGATTGAGGATTCAGGATTGAGGTTTGAGGACTGAGTATTGAGGATTGAGAATTGAGGATCGATTATTGAAGATTGAGTATTGAGGGTTGAAGATTGAGGATTGAGGATTGAGGATTGAGGATTGAGAATTGAGGATTCAGGATTGAGGATTGAAGATTGAGGATTGGGTATTGATGATTGAAGAATGAGGATTGAGGATTGAGGATTGAGGATTGAGGATTGAAGATTGAGGATTGAAGATTGAGGATTGGGTATTGAGGATTGAAGAATGAGGATTGAGGATTGAGGATTGAGGATTGAGGATTGAAGATTGAGTATTGAGGATTGAAGATTGAACATTTAGGATTGAGGATTGAAGATTGAGGATTGAGGATTGAGGATTGAGAATTGAGAATTGAGGATGAGGACTGAGGGTTGAGGATTGAGGTTTGAGGATTGAGGATTGAGGATTGAGGATTGAGGATTGAGGATTGAGTATTGAGGATTGAGGGTTGAAGATTGAGGATTGGGTATTGAGGATTGAAGAATGAGGATTGAGGATTGAGGATTGAAGATTGAGTATTGAGGATTGAGGATTGAGGTTTGAAGATTGACGATTGGGACTGAGTGTTGAGGGTTGAGTGATGAGAATTGATGTTTGTGGATAGAGATTTGAAGATTGTAGGTTGAGTATTGAGTATTGAAACCTGTGAATTGAGGATATTCTATAGAGGATTGAGGATTCACAACAGATTGTTGAGGTCTCAGGACTGAAGATTGAGGATTCAGGTTTGTGGGTTCAGGATTGAGGTTTGAGGACTGAGGATTGAGGATTGACGATTGAGTATTGAGGATTGAGAATTGAGGATCGATTATTGAAGATTGAGTATTGAGGGTTGAAGTTTGAGGATTGAGGATTGAGGATTGAGGATTGAGGATGAGGGCTGAGGGTTGAGGATTGAGGTTTGAGGGCTGAGGACTGAGGATTGAGGATTGAGAATTGAGGATTGAGGATTGAGGAATGAAGATTGAGGATTGGGAATTCAGGATTGAAGAATGAAGATTGAGAATTGAGGATTGAGGATTGAGGATTGAAGATTGAGGATTGAGGATTGAGGACTGAAGATTGAGTATTGAGGATTGAAGCTTGAGGATTGAGGATTGAGGAATGAGGATTGAGGATTGAGGATTGAAGACTGAGGATTGGGTATTGAGGATTGAAGAATGAGGGTTGAGGATTGAGGATTGAGGATTGAGGATTGAAGATTGATTATTGAGGATTGAAGACTGACGATTGAGGATTGAGGATTGAGGATTGAGGATTGAGGATTGAGGATTGAGGATTGAAGGTTGAGTATTGAGGATCGAAGATTGGGGATAGAGGATTGAGGATTGAGGATTGAGGATTGAAGATTGAGTATTGAGGATTGAAGATTAAGATTGAGGGTTGAGGATTGAGGATTGAGGATTGAAGATTGAGGACTGGGTACTGAGTATTGAGGGTTGAGTGATGAGAATTGATGTTTGTGGATAGAGATTTGAAGATTGCAGGTAGAGTATTGAGTATTGAAACCTGTGAATTGAGGATATTCTATAGAGGATTGAGGACTCACAACTGATTGTTGATGTCTGAGGACTGGAGATTGAGGACTCAGGATTGTGGATTCAGGATTGAGGTTTGAGGACTGAGGATTGAGGATTGAGGATGAGGATTGAGGATTGAGGATTGAGGATTGAAGATTGAGGATTGGGTATTGAGGATTGAAGAATGAGGATTGAGGATTGAGGATTGAGGATTGAGGATTGAGGATTGAGTATTGAGGATTGAAGATTGACGATTGAGGATTGAGGATTGAGGATTGAGAATTGAGGATTGAGGGTTGAGGATTGAAGATTGAGTATTGAGGATCGAAGATTGAGGATAGAGGATTGAGGATTGAGGATTGAGGATTGAAGATTGAGTATTGAGGATTGAAGATTAAGATTGAGGGTTGAGGATTGAGGATTGAGGATTGAAGATTGAGGACTGGGTACTGAGCATTGAGGGTTGAGTGATGAGAATTGATGTTTGTGGATAGAGATCTGAAGATTGCAGATTAAGTATTGAGTATTGAAAACTGTGAATTGAGGATATTCTATTGAGGATTGAGGATTGACAACTGATTGTTGAGGACTCAGGGCTGAAGATTGCGGATTCAGGATTGAGGATTCAGGATTGAGGTTTGAGGACTGAGGATTGAGGATTGAGGATTGGGGATTGAGGATTGAGGATTGAGGACTGAGGATTGGGTATTGAGGATTGAACATTGAGGATTGAGGGTTGAGGATTGAGGATTGAGGATTGAGGATTGAAGATTGAATATTAATGATTGAAGATTGAGGATTGGGGATTGAGGGTTGTGAATTGAGGACGAGGACTGAGGGTTGAGTATTGATGCTTGAAGTCCGAGGATTGAGGATTGAGGATTGAGAATTGAGGATCGAGGATTTAGGATTGAAGATTGAGGATTGGGGATTGAGGTTTGACGATTGACGATTGAGTATTGAGGATTGAGAATTAAGGATCGATTATTGAAGATTGAGTATTGAGGGTTGAAGATTGAGGATTGAGGATTGAGGATTGAGGATTGAGGATGAGGGCTGAGGGTTGAGGGTTGAGGTTTGAGGACTGAGGACTGAGGATTGAGGATTGAGAATTGAGGATTGAGGATTGAGGAATGAAGATTGAGGATTGGGTATTCAGGATTGAAGAATGAGGATTGAGGATTGAGGATTGAGGATTGAGGATTGAAGATTGTTGATTGAGGATTGAGGATTGAGGATTGAATATTGAGTATTGAGGATTGAAGGATGAGGATTGAGGATTGAGGGTTGAGGATTGAGGACGAGGACTAACGGTTGAGGATTGAGGTTTGAGGATTGAGGATTGAGGACTGAGGACTGAGGATTGAGGATTGAGGATTGAGCATTGAGGATTGAAGATTGAGGACTGGGTATTGAGGATTGATGATTGAGGATTAAGGATTGAGTATTGGGTATTGAGGATCTAGGATTGAAGATTGATTATTGAGGATTGAAGATTGAGGATTGAGGATTGAGGATTGAGAATTGAGAATTGAGGACTGAGGATTGAAGATTGAGGATTGAGGATTGTCGATTGAAGACTGAGGATTGGGTATTGAGGATTGAACATTGAGGATTGAGGGTTGAGGATTGAGGATTGAGGATTGAAGATTGATTATTGAGGGCTGAAGATTGAGGATTGAGGATTGAGGATTGAGGATTGAGGATTGAGGATTGAGGATTGAAGACTGAGGATTGGGTATTGATGATTGAACATTGAGGTTTGAGGGTTGAGGATTGAGGATTGAGGATTGAAGATTGATTATTGAGGGCTGAAGATTGAGGATTGAGGATTGAGGATTGAGGATTGAGGATGATTGCTGAGGTTTGAGGATTGAGGTTTGAGGACTGAGGACTGAGGATTGAGGATTGAGGAATGAAGATTGAGGATTGGGTATTCAGGATTGAAGAATGAGGATTGAGGATTGAGGATTGAGGACTGAGGATTGAAGATTGCGGATTGAGGATTGAGGATTGAGGATTGAATATTGAGTATTGAGGATTGTAGATTGAAGTTTGAGGATTGAGGGTTGAGGATTGAGGATTGAGGTTTGAGGACTGAGGACTGAGGATTGGGGATTGAGAATTGAGGATTGAGGATTGAGGAATGAAGATTGAGGATTGGGTATTCAGGATTGAAGAATGAGGATTGAGGATTGAGGATTGAGGATCGAGGATTGAAGATTGAGGATTGAGGATTGAAGACTGAGGATTGGGTATTGAGGATTGAAGAATGAGGGTTGAGGATTGAGGATTGAGGATTGAGGATTGAAGATTGATTATTGAGGATTGAAGACTGACGATTGAGGATTGAGGATTGAGGATTGAGGATTGAGGATTGAGGATTGAGGATTTAAGGTTGAGTATTGAGGATCGAAGATTGGGGATAGAGGATTGAGGATTGAGGATTGAGGATTGAAGATTGAGTATTGAGGATTGAAGGTTAAGATTGAGGGTTGAGGATTGAGGATTGAGGATTGAAGAATGAGGACTGGGTACTGAGAATTGAGGGTTGAGTGATGAGAATTGATGTTTGTGGATAGAGATCTGAAGATTGCAGATTAAGTATTGAGTATTGAAAACTGTGAATTGAGGATATTCTAGTGAGGATTGAGGATTGACAACTGATTGTTGAGGACTCAGGGCTGAAGATAGCGGATTCAGGATTGAGGATTCAGGATTGAGGTTTGAGGACTGAGGATTGAGGATTGAGGATTGAGGATTGAAGATTGAATATTAATGATTGAAGATTGAGGATTGGGGATTGAGGGTTGTGAATTGAGGACGAGGACTGAGGGTTGAGTGTTGATGTTTGAAGTCCGAGGATTGAGGATTGAGGATTGAGAATTGAGAATTGAGGATTGAGGATTTAGGATTGAAGATTGAGGATTGGGGATTGAGGCTTGACGATTGACGATTGAGTAATGAGGATTGAGAATTGAGGATTGATTATTGAAGATTGAGTATTGAGGGTTGAGGATTGAGGATTGAGGATTGAGGATTGATGATTGAGGATGAGGGCTGAGGGTTGAGGATTGAGGTTTGAGGTCTGAGGACTGTGGATTGAGGATTGAGAATTGAGGATTGAGGATTGAGGAATGAAGATTGAGGATTGGGTAATCAGGATTGAAGAATGAGGATTGAGGATTGAGGATTGAGGATTGAGGATTGAAGATTGAGGATTGAGGATTGAGGATTGAGGATTGAATATTGAGTATTGAGGATTGAAGGATGAGGATTGAGGATTGAGGGTTGAGGATTGAGGACGAGGACTGACGGTTGAGGATTGAGGTTTGAGGATTGAGGATTCAGGACTGAGGACTCAGGATTGAGGATTGAGGATTGAGCATTGAGGATTGAAGATTGAGGACTTGGGATTGAGGATTGATGATTGAGGATTAAGGATTGAGGATTGGGGATTGAGGATCTAGGATTGAAGATTGATTATTGAGGATTGAAGATTGAGGATTGAGGATTGAGGATTGAGAATTGAGAATTGAGGATGAGGACTGAGGGTTGAGGATTGAGGTTTGAGGACTGAGGATTGAGGATTGAGGATTGAGGATTGAGGATTGAGGATTGAGGATTGAGGATTGAGGATTGAGGATTGAAGATTGAGGATTGGGTATTGAGGATTGAAGAATGAGGATTGAGGTTTGAGGTTTGAAGATTGAGGATTGGGTACCGAGGATTGAGGATTGAGGATTGAAGATTGGGTATTGAGGATTGAAGATTGAGGATTGAGGATTGAGGATTGAGGATTGAGGTTTGAAGATTGAGGATTGGGGACTGAGTGTTGAGGGTTGAGTGATGAGAATTGATGTTTGTGGATAGAGATTTGAAGATTGCAGGTTGAGTATTGAGTATTGAAACCTGTGAATTGAGGATATTCTATAGAGGATTGAGGATTCACAACTGATTGTTGAGGTCTCAGGACTGAAGATTGAGGATTCAGGTTTGTGGATTCAGGATTGAGGTTTGAGAACTGAGGATTGAGGATTGAGGATGAGGATTGAGGATTGAGGATTGAGGATTGAAGATTGAGGATTGGGTATTGAGGATTGAAGAATGAGGATTGAGAATTGAGGATTGAGGATTGAGGATTGAAGATTGAGTATTGAGGATTGAAGATTGACGATCGAGGATTGAGGATTGAGGATTGAGAATTGAGGATTGAGGGTTGAGGATTGAAGATTGAGTATTGAGGATCGAAGATTGAGGATAGAGTATTGAGGATTGAGGATTGAGGATTGAAGATTGAGTATTGAGGATTGAAGATTAAGATTGAGGGTTGAGGATTGAGGATTGAGGATTGAAGATTGAGGACTGGGTACTGAGCATTGAGGGTTGAGTGATGAGAATTGATGTTTGTGGATAGAGATCTGAAGATTGCAGATTAAGTATTGAGTATTGAAAACTGTGAATTGAGGATATTCTATTGAGGATTGAGGATTGACAACTGATTGTTGAGGACTGAGGGCTGAATATTGAGGATGCAGGATTGAGGATTCAGAATTGAGGTTTGAGGACTGAGGATTGAGGATTGAGGATTGAAGATTGAGTATTGAGGATTGAAGATTGAGGATTGAGGATTGAGGATTGAGGATTGAGGATTAGGGCTGAGGTTTGAGGATTGAGGTTTGATGACTGAGGACTGAGGATTGAGGGTTGAGAATTGAGGATTGAGGATTGAGGATTGAAGATTGAGGACTGGGTATTGAGGATTGAAGATTGATGATTGAGGATTGAGGATTGAGGTTTGAAGATTGAGGATTGGGGACTGAGTGTTGAGGGTTGAGTGATGAGAATTGATGTTTGTGGATAGAGATTTGAAGATTGCAGGTTGAGTATTGAGTATTGAAACCTGTGAATTGCGGATATTCTATAGAGGATTGAGGATTCACAACTGATTGTTGAGGTCTGAGTACTAAAGATTGAGGATTCAGGATTGTGGATTCAGGATTGAGATTTGAGGACTGAGGACTGAGGATTGAGGATTGAGGATTGAGGATTGGGGATTGAGGATTCAAGATTGAGGATTGCGTATTGAGGATTGAACATTGAGGAATGAGGGTTGAGTATTGAGGATTGAGGATTGAAGATTGAAGATAGAAGATTGAATATTAATGATTGAAGATTGAGGCTTGGGGATTGAGGGTTGTGAATTGAGGACGAGGACTGAGGGTTGAGTATTGATGTTTGAAGTCCGAGGATTGAGGATTGAGGATTGAGAATTGAGGATCGAGGATTTAGGATTGAAGATTGAGGATTGGGGATTGAGGTTTGACGATTGACGATTGAGTATTGAGGATTGAGAATTAAGGATCGATTGTTGAAGATTGAGTATTGAGGGTTGAAGATTGAGGATTGAGGATTAAGGATTGAGGATTGAGGATGAGGGCTGAGGGTTGAGGGTTGAGGTTTGAGGACTGAGGACTGAGGATTGAGGATTGAGAATTGAGGATTGAGGATTGAGGAATGAAGATTGAGGATTGGGTATTCAGGATTGAAGAATGAAGATTGAGGATTGAGGATTGAGGATTGAGGATTGAAGATTGAGGATTGAGGATTGAGGATTGAGGATTGAATATTGAGTATTGAGGGTTGAAGATTGAGGATTGAGGATTGAGGGTTGAGGATTGAGGACGAGGACTGACGGTTGAGGACTGAGGTTTGAGGATTGAGTATTGAGGACTGAGGACTGAGGATTGAGGATTGAAGATTGAGCATTGAGGATTGAAGATTGAGGACTGGGTATTGAGGATTGATGATTGAGTATTAAGGATTGAGGATTGGGTATTGAGGATCTAGGATTGAAGATTGATTATTGAGGATTGAAGATTGAGGATTGAGGATTGAGGATTGAGAATTGAGAATTGAGGATGAGGACTGAGGGTTGAGGATTGAGGTTTGAGGAACGAGGATTGAGGATTGACGATTGAGGACTGAGGATTGACGATTGTGTATTGAAGATTGAGGATTGATTACTGAGGATTGAGGATTGAGGATTGAGGATTGAGTATTGAGGATTGAGGATTGAGGATTGAAGATTCAGTATTGAGGATTGAAGATTGAGAATTGAAGCTGGAGGATTGAACACTGAGGACTGAGCGTTCAGGGTTGAGTGATGAGAATTGATGTTTGTGGATAGACATTTGAATATTGCAGATTGAGTATTGAGTATTGAATACTGTGAATTGAGGGTATTCTATTGGGGATTGAGGATTGACAACTGATTGTTGAGAACTGAGGGCTGAATATTGAGGATGCAGGATTGAGGATTCAGAATTGAGGTTTGAGGACTGAGGATTGAGGATTGAAGATTGAGTATTGAGGATTGAAGATTGAGGATTGAGGTTTGGGTGTTGAGGATTGAAGAATGAGGATTGAGGATTGACTATTGTGGATTGAGGATTGAGGATTGAAGATTGAGTATTGAGGATTGAAGATTGAGGATTGAGGATTGAGGATTGAGGATTGAGGATTGAGGATTGAAGATTGAGGATTGGGTATTGAGGATTGAAGAATGAGGGTTGAGGATTGAGGATTGAGGATTGAGGATTGAAGATTGAGTATTGAGGATTGAAGACTGAGGATTGAGGATTGAGGATTGAGGATTGAGGATTGAGGATTGAGGATTGAGGATTGAGGATTGAAGATTGAGTATTGAGGATCGAAGATTGAGGATAGAGGATTGAGGATTGAGGATTGAGGATTGAAGATTGAGGATTGAAGATTGAGGATTGAGGATTGAGGATTGAGGATTGAGTATTGAATATTGAGTATTGAGGATTGAAGATTGAGGATTGAGGATTGAGTGTTGAGGATTGAGGACGAGGACTGACGGTTGAGGATTGAGGTTTGAGGATTGAGGATTGAGGACTGAGGACTGAGGATTGAGGATTGAGGATTGAGCATTGAGGATTGAATATTGAGGACTGGGGATTGAGGATTGAAGATTGAGGATTAAGGATTGAGGATTGGGGATTGAGGATCTAGGATTGAAGGTTGATTATTGAGGATTGAGGATTGAGGATTGAGGATTGAGGATTGAGAATTGAGAATTGAGGATGAGGACTGAGGGTTGAGGATTGAGGTTTGAGGAACGAGGATTGAGGATTGAGGATTGAGGACTGAGGATTGACGAATGAGTATTGAAGATTGAGGATTGATTACTGAGGATTGAGGATTGAGGATTGAGGATTGAGGATTGAGGATTGAGGATTGAAGATTCAGTATTGAGGATTGAAGATTGAGAATTGAAGGTGGAGGATTGAACATTGAGGACTGAGCGTTCAGGGTTGAGTGATGAGAATTGATGTTTGTGGATAGACATTTGAATATTGCAGATTGAGTATTGAGTATTGAATACTGTGAATTGAGGGTATTCTATTGGGGATTGAGGATTGACAACTGATTGTTGAGGACTGAGGGCTGAATATTGAGGATGCAGGACTGAGGATTCAGAATTGAGGTTTGAGGACTGAGGTTTGACGATTGATGGTTGAGTAATGAGGATTGAAGATTGGGGATTGAGGATTGAGGATTGAGGATTGAGGGTGAGGGCTGAGGTTTGAGGATTGACGTTTGATGACTGAGGACTGAGGATTGAGGGTTGAGAATTGAGGATTGAGGATTGATGATTGAAGGTTGAGTATTCACGATTGGAGATTGACGATTGAGGATTGAGGACCGAGGATTGTGGATTGAGGATTGAAGATTGAGGATTAAGGATTGAGGATTGGGGATTGAGGATCTAGGATTGAAGGTTGATTATTGAGGATTGAAGATTGAGGATTGAGGATTGAGGATTGAGGATTGAGGATTGAGGATTGAAGATTGAGGATTGGGTATTGAGGATTGAAGAATGAGGGTTGAGGATTGAGGATTGAGGATTGAGGATTGAAGATTGAGTATTGAGGATTGAAGACTGAGGATTGAGGATTGAGGATTGAGGATTGAGGATTGAGGATTGAGGATTGAGGATTGAGGATTGAAGATTGAGTATTGAGGATCGAAGATTGAGGATGGAGGATTGAGGATTGAGGATTGAGGATTGAAGATTGAGGATTGAAGATTGAGGATTGAGGATTGAGGATTGAGGATTGAGTATTGAATATTGAGTATTGAGGATTGAAGATTGAGGATTGAGGATTGAGTGTTGAGGATTGAGGACGAGGACTGACGGTTGAGGATTGAGGTTTGAGGATTGAGGATTGAGGACTGAGGACTGAGGATTGAGGATTGAGGATTGAGCATTGAGGATTGAATATTGAGGACTGGGGATTGAGGATTGAAGATTGAGGATTAAGGATTGAGGATTGGGGATTGAGGATCTAGGATTGAAGGTTGATTATTGAGGATTGAAGATTGAGGATTGAGGATTGAGGATTGAGAATTGAGAATTGAGGATGAGGACTGAGGGTTGAGGATTGAGGTTTGAGGAACGAGGATTGAGGATTGAGGATTGAGGACTGAGGATTGACGATTGAGTATTGAAGATTGAGGATTGATTACTGAGGATTGAGGATTGAGGATTGAGGATTGAGGATTGAGGATTGAGGATTGAAGATTCAGTATTGAGGATTGAAGATTGAGAATTGAAGGTGGAGGATTGAACATTGAGGACTGAGCGTTCAGGGTTGAGTGATGAGAATTGATGTTTGTGGATAGACATTTGAATATTGCAGATTGAGTATTGAGTATTGAATACTGTGAATTGAGGGTATTCTATTGGGGATTGAGGATTGACAACTGATTGTTGAGGACTGAGGGCTGAATATTGAGGATGCAGGACTGAGGATTCAGAATTGAGGTTTGAGGACTGAGGTTTGACGATTGATGGTTGAGTAATGAGGATTGAAGATTGGGGATTGAGGATTGAGGATTGAGGATTGAGGATTGAGGGTGAGGGCTGAGGTTTGAGGATTGACGTTTGATGACTGAGGACTGAGGATTGAGGGTTGAGAATTGAGGATTGACGATTGATGATTGAAGGTTGAGTATTCACGATTGGAGATTGACGATTGAGGATTGAGGACCGAGGATTGTGGATTGAGGATTGAAGATTGAGGATTGAGGATTGAGGATTGAGGATTGAATATTGAGTATTGAGGATTGAAGGATGAGGATTGAGGATTGAGGGTTGAGGATTGAGGACGAGAACTGACGGTTGAGGATTGAGGTTTGAGGATTGAGGATTGAGGACTCAGGACTGAGGATTGAGGATTGAGGATTGAGCATTGAGGATTGAAGATTGAGGACTGGGGATTGAGGATTGATGATTGAGGATTAAGGATTGAGGATTGGGGATTGAAGATATAGGATTGAAGATTGATTATTGAGGATTGAAGATTGAGGATTGAGGATTGAGGATTGAGAATTGAGAATTGAGGATGAGGACTGAGGGTTGAGGATTGAGGTTTGAGGACTGAGGATTGAGGATTGAGGATTGAGGATTGAGGATTGAGGATTGAGTATTGAGGATTGAAGATTGAGGATTGGGTATTGAGGATTGAAGAATGAGGATCGAGGATTGAAGATTGAAGATTGAGGATTGAGGATTGAGGGTTGAGGTTTGACGATTGAGGATTGGGGACCGAGGATTGAGGATTGAGGATTGAAGATTGGGTATTGAGGATTGAAGATTGAGGATTGAGGATTGAGGATTGAGGTTTGAAGATTGAGGATTGGGGACTGAGTGTTGAGTGTTGAGTGATGAGAATTGATGTTTGTGGATAGAGATTTGAAGATTGCAGGTTGAGTATTGAGTATTGAAACCTGTGAATTGAGGATATTCTATAGAGGATTGAGGATTCACAACTGATTCTTGAGGTCTCAGGACTGAAGATTGAGGATTCAGGTTTGTGGATTCAGGATTGAGGTTTGAGGACTGAGGATTGAGGATTGACGATTGAGTATTGAGGATTGACAATTGAGGATCGATTATTGAAGATTGAGTATTGAGGGTTGAAGATTGAGGATTGCGTATTGAGGATTGAACATTGAGGAATGAGGGTTGAGTATTGAGGATTGAGGATTGAAGATTGAGGCTTGGGGATTGAGGGTTGTGAATTGAGGACGAGGACTGAGGGTTGAGTATTGATGTTTGAAGTCCGAGGATTGAGGATTGAGGATTGAGAATTGAGGATCGAGGATTTAGGATTGAAGATTGAGGATTGGGGATTGAGGTTTGACGATTGACGATTGAGTATTGAGGATTGAGAATTAAGGATCGATTGTTGAAGATTGAGTATTGAGGGTTGAAGATTGAGGATTGAGGATTGAGGATTGAGGATTGAGGATGAGGGCTGAGGGTTGAGGGTTGAGGTTTGAGGACTGAGGACTGAGGATTGAGGATTGAGGATTGAGAATTGAGGATTGAGGATTGAGGAATGAAGATTGAGGATCGGGTATTCAGGATTGAAGGATGAGGATTGAGGATTGAGGATTGAGGATTGAGGATGGAAGATTGAGGAGTGAGGATTGAGGATTGAGGATTGAATATTGAGTATTGAGGATTGAAGGATGAGGATTGAGGATTGAGGGTTGAGGATTGAGGACGAGGACTGACGGTTGAGGATTGAGGTTTGAGGATTGAGGATTGAGGACTGAGGACTGGGGATTGAGGATTGAGGATTGAGCATTGAGGATTGAAGATTGAGGCCTGGGTATTGAGGATTGATGATTGAGGATTAAGGATTGAGGATTGGGTATTGAGGATCTAGGATTGAAGATTGATTATTGAGGATTGAAGATTGAGGATTGAGGATTGAGGATTGAGAATTGAGAATTGAGGACTGAGGATTGAAGATTGAGTATTGAGGATTGAGGATTGAAGACTGAGGATTGGGTATTGAGTATTGAACATTGAGGATTGAGGGTTGAGGATTGAGGATTGAGGATTGAAGATTGATTATTGAGGGTTGAAGATTGAGGATTGAGGATTGAGGATTGATGATTGAGGATGAGGGCTGAGGGTTGAGGATTGAGGTTTGAGGACTGAGGACTGTGGATTGAGGATTGGGAATTGAGGATTGAGGATTAAGGAATGAAGATTGAGGATTGGGTAATCAGGATTGAAGAATGAGGATTGAGGATTGAGGATTGAGGATTGAGGATTGAAGATTGAGGATTGAGGATTGAGGATTGAGGATTGAATATTGAGTATTGAGGATTGAAGGATGAGGATTGAGGATTGAGGGTTGAGGATTGAGGACGAGGACTGACGGTTGAGGATTGAGGTTTGAGGATTGAGGATTGAGGACTGAGGACTGAGGATTGAGGATTGAGGATTGAGCATTGAGGATTGAAGATTGAGGACTGGGGATTGAGGATTGAGGAGTGAGGATTGAGGATTGAGGATTGAATATTGAGTATTGAGGATTGAAGGATGAGGATTGAGGATTGAGGGTTGAGGATTGAGGACGAGGACTGACGGTTGAGGATTGAGGTTTGAGGACTGAGGATTGAGGATTGAGGATTGAGCATTGAGGATTGAAGACTGAGGACTGGGGATTGAGGATTGATGATTGAGGATTAAGGATTGAGGATTGGGGATTGAAGATATAGGATTGAAGATTGATTATTGAGGATTGAAGATTGAGGATTGAGGATTGAGGATTGAGAATTGAGAATTGAGGATGAGGACTGAGGGTTGAGGATTGAGGTTTGAGGACTGAGGATTGAGGATTGAGGATTGAGGATTGAGGATTGAGGATTGAGTATTGAGGATTGAAGATTGAGGATTGGGTATTGAGGATTGAAGAATGAGGATCGAGGATTGAAGATTGAAGATTGAGGATTGAGGATTGAGGGTTGAGGTTTGACGATTGAGGATTGGGGACCGAGGATTGAGGATTGAGGATTGAAGATTGGGTATTGAGGATTGAAGATTGAGGATTGAGGATTGAGGATTGAGGTTTGAAGATTGAGGATTGGGGACTGAGTGTTGAGTGTTGAGTGATGAGAATTGATGTTTGTGGATAGAGATTTGAAGATTGCAGGTTGAGTATTGAGTATTGAAACCTGTGAATTGAGGATATTCTATAGAGGATTGAGGATTCACAACTGATTGTTGAGGTCTCAGGACTGAAGATTGAGGATTCAGGTTTGTGGATTCAGGATTGAGGTTTGAGGACTGAGGATTGAGGATTGACGATTGAGTATTGAGGATTGACAATTGAGGATCGATTATTGAAGATTGAGTATTGAGGGTTGAAGATTGAGGATTGAGGATTGAGAATTGGGGATTGAGGATGAGGGCTGAGGGTTGAGGATTGAGGTTTGAGGGCTGAGGACTGAGGATTGAGGATTGAGAATTGAGGATTGAGGATTGAGGAACGAAGATTGTGGATTGGGTATTCAGGGTTGAAGAATGAAGATTGAGGATTGAGGATTGAGGATTGAGGATTGAAGATTGAGGATTGAGGATTGAGGATTGAGGATTGAATATTGAGTATTGAGGATTGAAGATTGAGGATTGAGGATTGAGGGTTGAGGATTGAGGACGAGGACTGACGGTTGAGGATTGAGGTTTGAGGATTGAGGATTGAGAACTGAGGACTGAGGATTGAGGATTGAGGATTGAGCATTGAGGATTGAAGATTGAGGACTGGGTATTGAGGATTGATGATTGAGGATTAAGGATTGAGGATTGGGTATTGAGGATCTAGGATTGAAGATTGATTATTGAGGATTGAAGATTGAGGATTGAGGATTGAGTATTGAGAATTGAGAATTGAGGATGAGGACTGAGGGTTGAGGATTGAGGTTTGAGGAACGAGGATTGAGGATTGACGATTGAGGGCTGAGGATTGACGATTGTGTATTGAAGATTGAGGATTGATTACTGAGGATTGAGGATTGAGGATTGAGGATTGAGGATTGAGGATTGAGGATTGAAGATTCAGTATTGAGGATTGAGGATTGAGGATTGAGGATTGAGGATTGAAGATTGAGGATTGGGTATTGAGGATTGAAGAATGAGGATTGAGGATTGAGGATTGAGGATTGGGGATTGAGGATTGAAGATTGAGTATTCAGGATTGGAGATTGACGATTGAGAATTGAGGACCGAGGATTGTGGATTGAGGATTGAAGATAGAGGATTGAGGATTGTGGATTGAGGTTTGAAGATTGAGGATTGGGGACTGAGTGTTGAGGGTTGAGTGATGAAAATTGATGTTTGTGAATAGAGATTTGAAGATTGCAGGTTGAGTATTGAGTATTGAAACCTGTGAATTGAGGATATTCTATTGAGGATTGAGGATTCACAACTGATTGTTGAGGTCTGAGGACTGAAGTTTGAGGATTCAGGATTGTGGATTCAGGATTGAGGTTTGAGGACTGGGGATTGAGGATTGAGTATTGAGGATTGAGGATTGAGGATTGAGGATTGAAGATTGAGGATTGCGTAGTGAGGATTGAACATTGAGGATTGAGGATTGAGTACTGAGGATTGAGGATTGAGGATTGAAGATAGAATATTGATGATTGAAGATTGAGGATCGGGGATTGAGTGTTGTGGATTGAGGACGAGGACTGAGGGTTGAGTATTGATGTTTGAGGTCTGAGGATTGAGGATTGAGGATTGAGAATTGAGGATTGAAGATTGAGTATTGAGGATTGAAGATTGAGGATTGAGGATTGAGGATTGAGGATTGAGGATTGAGGATTGAGGATTGAGGATTGTGGATTGAGGATTGAGGATTGAGGATTGAGGATTGAGGATTGAGGATTGAGGATTGAAGACTGAGGATTGGGTATTGAGGGTTGAACATTGAGGACTGAGGGTTGAGGATTGAGGATTGGGGATTGAGGATAGAAGATTGAATATTTATGATTGAAGATTGAGGATTGGGGATTGAGGGTTGTGAATTGAGGACGAGGACAGAGGGTTGAGCATTGATGTTTGAAGTCCGAGGATTGAGGATTGAGGATTGAGAATTGAGGGTTGAGGATTTAGGATTGAAGATTGAGGATTGCGGTTTGAGGTTTGACGATAGACGATTGAGTATTGAGGATTGAGAATTGAGGATTGATTATTGAAGATTGAGTATTGAGGGTTGAAGATTGAGGATTGAGGATTGAGGATTGAGGATTGAAGATGAGAGCTGAGGGTTGAGGATTGAGGTTTGAGGACTGAGGAGTGAGGATTGAGGAATGAGAATTGAGGATTGAGGATTGAGGACTGAAGATTGAGGATTGGGTATTCAGGATTGAAGAATGAGGATCGAGGATTGAGGATTGAGGATTGAGGATTGAAGATTGAGGATTGAGGATTGAGGATTGAGGATTGAATATTGAGTATTGAGGATTGAAGATTGAGGACTGGGGATTGAGGATTGAAGGTTGAGGATTAAGGATTGAGGATTGGGGATTAAGGATGTAGGATTGAATATTGATTATTGAGGATTGAAGATTGAGGATTGAGGATTGAGGATTGGGAATTGAGAATTGAGGATGAGGACTGAGGGTTGAGGATTGAGGTTTGAGGATTGAAGATTGAGTATTGAGGATTGAAGATTGAGGATTGAGGATTGAGGATTGAGGATTGAGGATTGAGGATTGAGGATTGAGGATTGTGGATTGAGGATTGAGGATTGAGGATTGAGGATTGAGGATTGAGGATTGAGGATTGAAGACTGAGGATTGGGTATTGAGGGTTGAACATTGAGGACTGAGGGTTGAGGATTGAGGATTGGGGATTGAGGATTGAAGATTGAATATTTATGATTGAAGATTGAGGATTGGGGATTGAGGGTTGTGAATTGAGGACGAGGACAGAGGGTTGAGCATTGATGTTTGAAGTCCGAGGATTGAGGATTGAGGATTGAGAATTGAGGGTTGAGGATTTAGGATTGAAGATTGAGGATTGCGGTTTGAGGTTTGACGATAGACGATTGAGTATTGAGGATTGAGAATTGAGGATTGATTATTGAAGATTGAGTATTGAGGGTTGAAGATTGAGGATTGAGGATTGAGGATTGAGGATTGAAGATGAGAGCTGCGGGTTGAGGATTGAGGTTTGAGGACTGAGGAGTGAGGATTGAGGAATGAGAATTGAGGATTGAGGATTGAGGACTGAAGATTGAGGATTGGGTATTCAGGATTGAAGAATGAGGATCGAGGATTGAGGATTGAGGATTGAGGATTGAAGATTGAGGATTGAGGATTGAGGATTGAGGATTGAATATTGAGTATTGAGGATTGAAGATTGAGGACTGGGGATTGAGGATTGAAGGTTGAGGATTAAGGATTGAGGATTGGGGATTAAGGATCTAGGATTGAATATTGATTATTGAGGATTGAAGATTGAGGATTGAGGATTGAGGATTGGGAATTGAGAATTGAGGATGAGGACTGAGGGTTGAGGATTGAGGTTTGAGGAACGAGGATTGAGGATTGAGGATTGAGGACTGAGGATTGACGATTGAGTTTTGAAGATTGAGGATTGATTACTGAGGTTTGAGGATTGAGGATTGAGGGTTGAGGATTGAGGAATGAAGACTGAGTATTGAGGATTGAAGATTGAGAATTGAGGATTGAGGATTGAGGATTGAAGTTTGAGTATTGAGGATTGAAGGTTGACGATTGAGGATTGAGGATTGAGGATTGAGGATTGAAGATTGAGGATTGAGGATTGAGTATTGAGGATTGAATATTGAATATTGAGGATTGAAGGATGAGGATTGAGGATTGAGGGTTGAGGATTGAGGACGAGGACTGACGGTTGAGGATTGAGGTTTGAGGATTGAGGATTGAGGACTGAGGACTGAGGATTGAGGATTGAGGATTGAGCATTGAGGATTGAAGATTGAGGACTGGGGATTGAGGATTGATGATTGAGGATTAAGGATTGAGGATTGGGGATTGAGGATATAGGATTGAAGATTGATTATTGAGGATTGAAGATTGAGGATTGAGGATTGAGGATTGAGAATTGAGAATTGAGGATGAGGACTGAGGGTTGAGGATTGAGGTTTGAGGACTGAGGATTGAGGATTGAGGATTGAGGATTGAGGATTGAGGATTGAGGATTGAGGATTGGGGACTGAGAGTTGAGGGTTGAGTGATGAGAATTGATGTTTGTGGATAGAGATTTGAAGATTGCAGGTAGAGTATTGAGTATTGAAACCTGTGAATTGAGGATATTCTATAGAGGATTGAGGATTCACAACTGATTGTTGATGTCTGAGGACTGAAGACTGAGGATTCAGGTTTGTGGATTCAGGATTGAGGTTTGAGGACTGAGGATTGAGGATTGAGAATTGAGGATAGAGGATTGAGGAATGAAGATTGAGGATTGGGTATTCAGGATTGAAGAATGAAGACTGAGGATTGAGGATTGAGGATTGAGGATTGAAGATTGAGGATTGAGGATTGAGGATTGAGGATTGAATATTGAGTATTGAGGATTGAAGATTGGGGATTGAGGATTGAGGGTTGAGGATTGAGGACGAGGACTGACGGTTGAGGATTGATGTTTGAGGATCGAGGATTGAGGACTGAGGACTGAGGATTGAGGATTGAGGATTGAGCATTGAGGATTGAATATTGAGGACTGGGGATTGAGGATTGAAGATTGAGGATTAAGGATTGAGGATTGGGGATTGAGGATCTAGGATTGAAGATTGATTATTGAGGATTGAAGATTGAGGATTGAGGATTGAGGATTGAGAATTGAGAATTGAGGATGAGAACTGAGGGTTGAGGATTGAGGTTTGAGGAACGAGGATTGAGGATTGGGGAATGAGGACTGAGGATTGACGATTGAGTATTGAAGATTGAGGATTGATTACTGAGGATTGAGGATTGACGATTGAGGATAGAGGATTGAGGATTGAGGATTGAAGATTCAGTATTGAGGATTGAAGATTGAGAATTGAAGGTGGAGGATTGAACACTGAGGACTGAGCGTTCAGGGTTGAGTGATGAGAATTGATGTTTGTGGATAGACGTTTGAATATTGCAGATTGAGTATTGAGTATTGAATACTGTGAATTGAGGGTATTCTATTGGGGATTGAGGATTGACAACTGATTGTTGAGGACTGAGGGCTGAATATTGAGGATGCAGGACTGAGGATTCAGAATTGAGGTTTGAGGACTGAGGTTCGACGGTTGAAGGTTGAGTATTGAGGATTGAAGATTGGGGATTGAGGATTGAGGATTGAGGATTGACGGTGAGGGCTGAGGTTTGAGGATTGAGGTTTGATGACTGAGGACTGAGGATTGAGGGTTGAGAATTGAGGATTGAGGATTGATGATTGAAGATTGAGTATTGGGTATTGAGGATTGAAGAATGAGGATTGAGGTTTGAGGATTGAGGATTGGGGATTGAGGATTGAAGATTGAGTATTGAGGATTGGAGGTTGTCGATTGAGTATTGAGGACCGAGGATTGAGGATTGAGGATTGAAGATTGAGTATTGAGGATTGAAGATTGAGGATTGAGGATTGAGGATTGAGGTTTGAAGATTGAGGATTGGTGACTGAGTGTTGAGGATTGAGTGATGAGAATTGATGTTTGTGGATAGAGATTTGAAGATTCCAGGTAGAGTATTGAGAATTGAAACCTGTGAATTGAGGATATTCTATAGAGGATTGAGGATTCACAACTGATTGTTGATGTCTGAGGACTGAAGATTGAGGATTCAGGATTGTGGATTCAGGATTGAGGTTTGACGACTGAGGATTGAGGATTGAGGATTGAGGATTGAGGATTGAGGATTGAGGATTGAAGATTGAGGATTGGGTATTGAGGATTGAAGAATGAGTATTGAGGATTGAGGATTGAGGATTGAGGATTGAAGATTGGGTATTGAGGATTGAAGGTTGACGATTGAGGATTGAGGATTGAGGATTGAGGATTGAGGATTGAGGATTGAGGATTGAAGATTGAGTATTGAGGATCGAAGATTGAGGATAGAGGATTGAGGATTGAGGATTGAGGATTGAAGATTGAGTATTGAGGATTGAAGATTAAGATTGAGGGTTGAGGATTGAGGATTGAGAATTGAAGATAGAGGACTGGGTACTGAGCATTGAGGGTTGAGTGATGAGAATTGATGTTTGTGGATAGAGATCTGAAGATTGCAGATTAAGTATTGAGTATTGAAAACTGTGAATTGAGGATATTCTATTGAGGATTGAGGATTGACAACTGATTGTTGAGGACTCAGGGCTGAAGATTGCGGATTCAGGATTGAGGATTCAGGGTTGAGGTTTGACGATTGACGATTGAGTATTGAGGATTGAGAATTGAGGATCGATTATTGAAGATTGAGTACTGAGGGTTGAAGATTGAGGATTGAGGATTGAGGATTGAGGATTGAGGATGAGGGCTGAGGGTTGAGGGTTGAGGTTTGAGGACTGAGGACTGAGGATTGAGGATTGAGAATTGAGGATTGAGGATTGAGGAATGAAGATTGAGGATTGGGTATTCAGGACTGAAGAATGAGGATTGAGGATTGAGGATTGAGGATTGAGGATTGAAGATTGAGGATTGAGGATTGAGGATTGAGGATTGAATATTGAGTATTGAGGATTGAAGAATGAGGATTGAGGATTGAGTGTTGAGGATTGAGGCGAGGACTGACGGTTGAGGATTGAGGTTTGAGGATTGAGGAATGAGGACTGAGGACTGAGGATTGAGGATTGAAGATTGAGTATTCAGGATTGGAGATTGACGATTGAGGATTGAGGACCGAGGATTGAGGATTGAAGATTGAGGATTGAGGATTTAGGATTGAGGATTGAGGATTGAGGATGAGGGCAGAGGTTTGAGGATTGAAGTTTGACGACTGAGGACTGAGGATTGAGGGTTGAGAATTGAGGATTGAGGATTGAGGATTGAAGATTGAGGATTGGGTATTGAGGATTGAAGAATGAGGATTCAGGATTGAGGATTGAGGATTGAAGATTGAGTATTCAGGATTGGAGATTGACGATTGAGGATTCAGGACCGAGGACTGAGGATTGAGGGTTGAAGATTGAGGATTGAGGATTGAGGATTGAGGTTTGAACATTGAGGATTGGGGACTGAGTGTTGAGGGTTGAGTGATGAGAATTCATGTTTGTGGATAGAAATTTGAAGATTGCAGGTTGAGTATTGAGTATTGAAACCTGTGAATTGAGGATATTCTATAGAGGATTGAGGATTCACAACTGATTGTTGATGTCTGAGCACTGAAGATTGACGATTCAGGATTGTGGATTCAGGATTGAGGTTTGAGGTTTGAGGACTGAGGATTGAGGATTGAGGATTGAGGAATGAAGATTGAGGATTGGGTATTCAGTTGTGAAGAATGAGGATTGAGGATTGAGGATTGTGGATTGGGGATTGAGGATTGAGGATTGAGGATTGAAGACAGA
Organism: Calliopsis andreniformis; assembly: GCF_051401765.1. Classification (NCBI taxonomy): domain Eukaryota; kingdom Metazoa; phylum Arthropoda; class Insecta; order Hymenoptera; family Andrenidae; genus Calliopsis; species Calliopsis andreniformis. The sequence continues at coordinate 351,408 of NW_027480700.1, read as the reverse complement.
GGATTGGGTATTGAGGGTTGAACATTGAGGACTGAGGGTTGAGGATTGAGGATTGAGGATTGAGGATTGAAGATTGAATATTTATGATTGAAGATTGAGGATTGGGGATTGAGGGTTGTGAATTGAGGACGAGGACAGAGGGTTGAGCATTGATGTTTGAAGTCCGAGGATTGAGGATTGAGGATTGAGAATTGAGGGTTGAGGATTTAGGATTGAAGATTGAGGATTGCGGTTTGAGGTTTGACGATAGACGATTGAGTATTGAGGATTGAGAATTGAGGATTGATTATTGAAGATTGAGTATTGAGGGTTGAAGATTGAGGATTGAGGATTGAGGATTGAGGATTGAGGATGAGGGCTGAGGGTTGAGGATTGAGGTTTGAGGACTGAGGAGTTAGGATTGAGGAATGAGAATTGAGGATTGAGGATTGAGGAATGAAGATTGAGGATTGGGTATTCAGGATTGAAGAATGAGGATCGAGGATTGAGGATTGAGGATTGAGGATTGAAGATTGAGGATTGAGGATTGAGGATTGAGGATTGAATATTGAGTATTGAGGATTGAAGATTGAGGACTGGGGATTGAGGATTGAAGGTTGAGGATTAAGGATTGAGGATTGGGGATTAAGGATCTAGGATTGAATATTGATTATTGAGGATTGAAGATTGAGGTTTGAGGATTGAGGATTGGGAATTGAGAATTGAGGATGAGGACTGAGGGTTGAGGATTGAGGTTTGAGGAACGAGGATTGAGGATTGTGGATTGAGGACTGAGGATTGACGATTGAGTTTTGAAGATTGATTATTGAGGATTGAAGATTAAGATTGAGGGTTGAGGATTGAGGATTGAGGATTGAAGATTGAGGACTGGGTACTGAGTATTGAGGGTTGAGTGATGAGAATTGATGTTTGTGGATAGAGATCTGAAGATTGCAGATTAAGTATTGAGTATTGAAAACTGTGAATTGAGGATTTTCTATTGAGGATTGAGGATTGACAACTGATTGTTGAGGACTCAGGGCTGAAGATAGCGGATTCAGGATTGAGGATTCAGGATTGAGGTTTGACGATTGACGATTGAGTATTGAGGATTGAGAATTGAGGATCGATTATTGAAGATTGAGTACTGAGGGTTGAAGATTGAGGATTGAGGATTGAGGATTGAGGATTGAGGATGAGGGCTGAGGGTTGAGGGTTGAGGTTTGAGGACTGAGGACTGAGGATTGAGGATTGAGAATTGAGGATTGAGGATTGAGGAATGAAGATTGAGGATTGGGTATTCAGGATTGAAGAATGAGGATTGAGGATTGAGGATTGAGGATTGAGGATTGAAGATTGAGGATTGAGGATTGAGGATTGAGGATTGAATATTGAGTATTGAGGATTGAAGAATGAGGATTGAGGATTGAGTGTTGAGGATTGAGGCGAGGACTGACGGTTGAGGATTGAGGTTTGAGGATTGAGGATTGAGGACTGAGGACTGAGGATTGAGGATTGAAGATTGAGTATTCAGGATTGGAGATTGACGATTGAGGATTGAGGACCGAGGATTGAGGATTGAGGATTGAAGATTGAGTATTGAGGATTGAAGATTGAGGATTGAGGCTTGAGGATTGAGGTTTGAATATTGAGGATTGGGGACTGAGTGTTCAGGGTTGAGTGATGAGAATCGATGTTTGTGGATAGAGATTTGAAGATTGCAGGTTGAGTATTGAGTTTTGAAACCTGTGAATTGAGGATATTCTATAGAGGATTGAGGATTCACAACTGATTGTTGATGTCTGAGCACTGAAGATTGAGGATTCAGGATTGTGGATACAGGATTGAGGTTTGAGGACTGAGGATTGAGGATTGAGGATTGAGGATTGAGAATTGAAGATTGAGGATTGTGTATTGAGGGTTGTGGATTGAGGACGAGGACTGAGGGTTGAGTATTGATGTTTGAGGTCTGAGGATTGAGGATTGAGAATTGAGGATTGAGGATTGAGGATTGAGGATGGAGGATTGAAGATTGAGAATTGAGGACTGAGCGTTCAGGGTTGAGTGATGAGAATTGATGTTTGTGGGTAGAGATTTGAATATTGCAGATTGAGTATTGAGTATTGAATACTGTGAATTGAGGGTATTCTATTGGGGATAGAGGATTGACAACTGATTGTTGAGGACTAAGGGCTGAATATTGAGGATGCAGGATTGAGGATTCAGAATTGAGGTTTGAGGACTGAGGATTGAGGATTGAAGATTGAGTATTGAGGATTGAAGATTGAGGATTGAGGATTTAGGATTGAGGATTGAGGATTGAGGATGAGGGCAGAGGTTTGAGGATTGAAGTTTGACGACTGAGGACTGAGGATTGAGGGTTGAGAATTGAGGATTGAGGATTGAGGATTGAAGATTGAGGATTGGGTATTGAGGATTGAAGAATGAGGATTGAGGATTGAGGATTGAGGATTGAAGATTGAGTATTCAGGATTGGAGATTGACGATTGAGGATTCAGGACCGAGGACTGAGGATTGAGGGTTGAAGATTGAGGATTGAGGATTGAGGATTGAGGTTTGAACATTGAGGATTGGGGACTGAGTGTTGAGGGTTGAGTGATGAGAATTCATGTTTGTGGATAGAAATTTGAAGATTGCAGGTTGAGTATTGAGTATTGAAACCTGTGTATTGAGGATATTCTATAGAGGATTGAGGATTCACAACTGATTGTTGATGTCTGAGCACTGAAGATTGACGATTCAGGATTGTGGATTCAGGATTGAGGTTTGAGGTTTGAGGACTGAGGATTGAGGATTGAGGATTGAGGAATGAAGATTGAGGATTGGGTATTCAGTTGTGAAGAATGAGGATTGAGGATTGAGGATTGTGGATTGAGGATTGAGGATTGAGGATTGAGGATTGAAGACAGAGGATTGGGTATTGAGGGTTGAACATTGAGGACTGAGGGTTGAGGATTGAGGATTGAGGATTGAGGATTGAAGATTGAATATTTATGATTGAAGATTGAGGATTGGGGATTGAGGGTTGTGAATTGAGGACGAGGACAGAGGGTTGAGCATTGATGTTTGAAGTCCGAGGATTGAGGATTGAGGATTGAGAATTGAGGGTTGAGGATTTAGGATTGAAGATTGAGGATTGCGGTTTGAGGTTTGACGATAGACGATTGAGTATTGAGGATTGAGAATTGAGGATTGATTATTGAAGATTGAGTATTGAGGGTTGAAGATTGAGGATTGAGGATTGAGGATTGAGGATTGAGGATGAGGGCTGAGGGTTGAGGATTGAGGTTTGTGGACTGAGGAGTTAGGATTGAGGAATGAGAATTGAGGATTGAGGATTGAGGAATGAAGATTGAGGATTGGGTATTCAGGATTGAAGAATGAGGATCGAGGATTGAGGATTGAGGATTGAGGATTGAAGATTGAGGATTGAGGATTGAGGATTGAGGATTGAATATTGAGTATTGAGGATTGAAGATTGAGGACTGGGGATTGAGGATTGAAGGTTGAGGATTAAGGATTGAGGATTGGGGATTAAGGATCTAGGATTGAATATTGATTATTGAGGATTGAAGATTGAGGTTTGAGGATTGAGGATTGGGAATTGATAATTGAGGATGAGGACTGAGGGTTGAGGATTGAGGTTTGAGGAACGACGATTGAGGATTGTGGATTGAGGACTGAGGATTGACGATTGAGTTTTGAAGATTGAGGATTGATTACTGAGGTTTGAGGATTGAGGATTGAGGGTTGAGGATTGAGGAATGAAGACTGAGTATTGAGGATTGAAGATTGAGAATTGAGGATTGAGGATTGAGTATTGAAGATTGAGTATTGAGGATTGAAGGTTGACGATTGAGGATTGAGGATTGAGGATTGAGGATTGAAGATTGAGGATTGAGGATTGAGGATTGAGGATTGAATATTGAGTATCGAGGATTGAAGGATGAGGATTGAGGATTGAGGGTTGAGGATTGAGGACGAGGACTGACGGTTGAGGATTGAGGTTTGAGGATTGAGGATTGAGGACTGAGGACTGAGGATTGAGGATTGAGGATTGAGCATTTAGGATTGAAGATTGAGGACTGGGGATTGAGGATTGATGATTGAGGATTAAGGATTGAGGATTGGGGATTGAGGATATAGGATTGAAGATTGATTATTGAGGATTGAAGATTGAGGATTGAGGATTGAGGATTGAGAATTGAGAATTGAGGATGAGGACTGAGGGTTGAGGATTGAGGTTTGAGGACTGAGGATTGAGGATTGAGGATTGAGGATTGAGGATTGAGGATTGAGGATTGAGGATTGAGGATTGGGGACTGAGTGTTGAGGGTTGAGTGATGAGAATTGATGTTTGTGGATAGAGATTTGAAGATTGCAGGTAGAGTATTGAGTATTGAAACCTGTGAATTGAGGATATTCTATAGAGGATTGAGGATTCACAACTGATTGTTGATGTCTGAGGACTGAAGACTGAGGATTCAGGTTTGTGGATTCAGGATTGAGGTTTGAGGGCTGAGGATTGAGGATTGACGATTGAGTATTGAGGATTGAGAATTGAGGATCGATTATTGAAGATTGAGTATTGAGGGTTGAAGATTGAGGATTGAGGATTGAGGGTTGAGGATTGAGGATGAGGGCTGAGGGTTGAGGATTGAGGTTTGAGGGCTGAGGACTGAGGATTGAGGATTGAGAATTGAGGATTGAGGATTGAGTATTGAAGATTGAGTATTGAGGATTGCAGGTTGTCGATTGAGTATTGAGGACCGAGGATTGAGGATTGAGGATTGAAGATTGAGTATTGAGGATTGAAGATTGAGGATTGAGGATTGAGGATTGAGGTTTGAAGATTGAGGATTGGGGACTGAGTGTTGAGGGTTGAGTGATGAGAATTGATGTTTGTGGATAGAGATTTGAAGATTGCAGGTAGAGTATTGAGTATTGAAACCTGTGAATTGAGGATATTCTATAGAGGATTGAGGATTCACAACTGATTGTTGATGTCTGAGGACTGAAGATTGAGGATTCAGGATTGTGGATTCAGGATTGAGGTTTGACGACTGAGGATTGAGGATTGAGGATTGAGGATTGAGGATTGAGGATTGTGGATTGAAGATTGAGGATTGGGTATTGAGGATTGAAGAATGAGGATTGAGGATTGAGGATTGAGGATTGAGGATTGAAGATTGGGTATTGAGGATTGAAGGTTGACGATTGAGGATTGAGGATTGAGGATTGAGGATTGAGGATTGAGGATTGAGGATTGAAGATTGAGTATTGAGGATCGAAGATTGAGGATAGAGGATTGAGGATTGAGGATTGAGGATTGAAGATTGAGTATTGAGGATTGAAGATTAAGATTGAGGGTTGAGGATTGAGGATTGAGGATTGAAGATTGAGGACTGGGTACTGAGCATTGAGGGTTGAGTGATGAGAATTGATGTTTGTGGATAGAGATCTGAAGATTGCAGATTAAGTATTGAGTATTGAAAACTGTGAATTGAGGATATTCTATTGAGGATTGAGGATTGACAACTGATTGTTGAGGACTCAGGGCTGAAGATTGCGGATTCAGGATTGAGGATTCAGGATTGAGGTTTGAGGACTGAGGATTGAGGATTGAGGATTGAGCATTGAGGATTGAGGATTGAGGACTGAGGATTGGGTACTGAGGATTGAACATTGAGGATTGAGGGTTGAGGATTGAGGATTGAGGATTGAGGATTGAAGATTGAATATTAATGATTGAAGATTGAGGATTGGGCATTGAGGGTTGTGAATTGAGGACGAGGACTGAGGGTTGAGTATTGATGTTTAAAGTCCGAGGATTGAGGATTGAGGATTGAGAATTGAGGATCCAGGATTTAGGATTGAAGATTGAGGATTGGGGATTGAGGTTTGACGATTGACGATTGAGTATTGAGGATTGAGAATTGAGGATCGATTATTGAAGATTGAGTATTGAGGGTTGAAGATTGAGGGTTGAGGATCGAGGATTGAGGATTGAGGATGAGGGCTGAGGGTTGAGGGTTGAGGTTTGAGGACTGAGGACTGAGGATTGAGGATTGAGAATTGAGGATTGAGGATTGAGGAATGAAGATTGAGGATTGGGTATTCAGGATTGAAGAATGAGGATGGAGGATTGAGGATTGAGGATTGAGGATTGAAGATTGAGGATTGAGGATTGAGGATTGAGGATTGAATATTGAGTATTGAGGATTGAAGGATGAGGATTGAGGATTGAGGGTTGAGGATTGAGGACGAGGACTGACGGTTGAGGATTGAGGTTTGAGGATTGAGGATTGAGGACTGAGGACTGAGGACTGAGGATTGAGGATTGAGGATTGAGCATTGAGGATTGAAGATTGAGGACTGGGTATTGAGGATTGATGATTGAGGATTAAGGATTGAGGATTGGGTATTGAGGATCTAGGATTGAAGATTGATTATTGAGGATTGAAGATTGAGGTATAAGGATTGAGGATTGAGGATTGAGGATTGAAGATTGAGGATTGGGTATTGAGGATTGAAGGATGAGGGTTGAGGATTGAGGATTGAGGATTGAGGATTGAAGATTGAGTATTGAGGATTGAAGACTGACGATTGAGGATTGAGGATTGAGGATTGAGGATTGAGGATTGAGGATTGAGGATTGAGGATTGAGGATTGAGGATTGAGGATTGAGGATTGAGGATTGAAGATTGAGGATTGGGTATTGAGGATTGAAGAATGAGGGTTGAGGATTGAGGATTGAGGATTGAAGATTGAGTATTGAGGATTGAAGACTGACGATTGAGGATTGAGGATTGAGGATTGAGGATTGAGGATTGAGGATTGAGGATTGAGGATTGAAGAATGAGTATTGAGGATCGAATATTGAGGATAGAGGATTGAGGATTGAGGATTGAGGATTGAAGATTGAGGATTGAAGATTGAGGATTGAGGATTGAGGATTGAGGATTGAATATTGAGTATTGAGGATTGAAGATTGAGGATTGACGATTGAGGGTTGAGGATTGAGGACGAGGACTGACGGTTGAGGATTGAGGTTTGAGGATTGAGGATTGAGGACAGAGGACTGAGGATTGAGGATTGAGGATTGAGCATTGAGGATTGAATATTGAGGACTGGGGATTGAGGATTGAAGATTGAGGATTAAGGATTGAGAATTGGGGATTGAGGATCTAGGATTGAAGATTGATTATTGAGGATTGAAGATTGAGGATTGAGGATTGAGGATTGATTACTGAGGATTGAGGATTGAGGATTGAGGATTGAGGATTGAGGATTGAGGATTCAAGATTCAGTATTGAGGATTGAAGATTGAGAATTGAAGGTGGAGGATTGAACATTGAGGACTGAGCGTTCAGGGTTGAGTGATGAGAATTGATGTTTGTGGATAGACATTTGAATATTGCAGATTGAGTATTGAGTATTGAATACTGTGAATTGAGGGTATTCTATTGGGAATTGAGGGTTGACAACTGATTGTTGAGGACTGATTGCTGAATATTGAGGATGCAGGACTGAGGATTCAGAATTGAGGTTTGAGGACTGAGGTTTGACGATTGATGGTTGAGTATTGAGGATTGAACATTGGGGATTGAGGATTGAGGATTGAGGATTGAGGGTGAGGGCTGAGGTTTGAGGATTGAGGTTTGATGACTGAGGACTGAGGGTTGAGGGTTGAGAATTGAGGATTGAGGATTGATGATTGAAGATTGAGTATTGGGTATTGAGGATTGAAGAATGTGGATTGAGGATTGAGGATTGAGGACTGGGGATTGAGGATTGAAGATTGAGTATTCAGGATTGGAGATTGACGATTGAGGATTGAGGACCGAGGATTCTGGATTGAGGATTGAAGATTGAGGATTGAGGATTGAAGATTGAGGATTGAGGATTGAGGATTGAGAATTGAGAATTGAGGATGAGGACTGAGGGTTGAGGATTGAGGTTTGAGGAACGAGGATTGAGGATTGAGGATTGAGGACTGAGGATTGACGATTGTGTATTGAAGATTTAGGATAGATTACTGAGGATTGAGGATTGAGGATTGAGGATTGAGGATTGAGGATTGAGGATTGAAGATTCAGTATTGAGGATTGAAGATTGAGAATTGAAGCTGGAGGATTGAACATTGAGTACTGAGCGTTCAGGGTTGAGTGATGAGAATTGATGTTTGTGGATAGACATTTGAATATTGCAGATTGAGTATTGGGTATTGAATACTGTGAATTGAGGGTATTCTATTGGGGATTGAGGATTGACAACTGATTGTTGAGGACTGAGGGCTGAATATTGAGGATGCAAGATTGAGGATTCAGAATTGAGGTTTGAGGACTGAGGATTGAGGATTGAAGATTGAGTATTGAGGATTCAAGATTGAGGATTGAGGACTGAGGATTGAGGATTGAGGATGAGGGCTGAGGTTTGAGGATTGAGGTTTGATGACTGAGGACTGAGGATTGAGGGTTGAGAATTGAGGATTGAGGATTGAGGATAGGGTATTGAGGATTGAAGAATGAGGGTTGAGGATTGAGGATTGAGGATTGAGGATTGAGGATTGAGGATTGAGGATTGAGGATTGAGGATTGAAGATGGAGTATTGAGGATCGAATATTGAGGATAGAGGGTTGAGTATTGAGGATTGAGGATTGAAGATTGAGGATTGAAGATTGAGGATTGAGGATTGAGGATTGAGAATTGAATATTGAGTATTGAGGATTGAAGATTGAGGATTGAGGATTGAGGGTTGAGGATTGAGGACGAGGACTGACGGTTGAGGATTGAGGTTTGAGGATTGAGGATTGAGGACTGAGGACTGAGGATTGAGGATTGAGGATTTAGCATTGAGGATTGAATATTGAGGACTGGGGATTGAGGATTGAAGATTGAGGATTAAGGATTGAGGATTGGGGATTGAGGATCTAGGATTGAAGATTGATTATTGAGGATTGAAGATTGAGGGTTGAGGATTGAGGATTGAGAATTGAGAATTGAGGATGAGGACTGAGGGTTGAGGATTGAGGTTTGAGGAACGAGGATTGAGGATTGAGGATTGAGGACTGAGGATTGACGATTGAGTATTGAAGATTGAGGATTGATTACTGAGGATTGAGGATTGAGGATTGAGGATTGAGGATTGAGGATTGAGGATTGAAGATTCAGTATTGAGGATTGAAGATTGAGAATTGAAGGTGGAGGATTGAACATTGAGGACTGAGCGTTCAGGGTTGAGTGATGAGAATTGATGTTTGTGGATAGACATTTGAATATTGCAGATTGAGTATTGAGTATTGAATACTGTGAATTGAGGGTATTCTATTGGGGATTGAGGATTGACAACTGATTGTTGAGGACTGAGGGCTGAATATTGAGGATGCAGGACTGAGGATTCAGAATTGAGGTTTGAGGACTGAGGTTTGACGATTGATGATTGAGTATTGAGGATTGAAGATTGGGGATTGAGGATTGAGGATTGAGGATTGAGGGTGATGGCTGAGGTTTGAGGATTGAGGTTTGATGACTGAGGACTGAGGATTGAGGGTTGAGAATTGAGGATTGAGGATTGATGATTGAAGATTGAGTACTGGGTATTGAGGATTGAAGAATGAGGATTGAGGATTGAGGATTGAGGATTGGGGATTGAGGATTGAAGATTGAGTATTCAGGATTGGAGATTGACGATTGAGGATTGAGGACCGAGGATTGTGGATTGAGGATTGAAGATTGAGGATTGAGGATTGTGGATTGAGGTTTGAAGATTGAGGATTGGGGACTGAGTGTTGAGGGTTGAGTGATGAAAATTCATGTTTGTGAATAGAGATTTGAAGATTGCAGGTTGATTATTGAATATTGAAACCTGTGAATTGAGGATATTCTATTGAGGGTTGAGGATTCACAACTGATTGTTGAGGTCTGAGGACTGAAGATTGAGGATTCAGGATTGTGGATTCAGGATTGAGGTTTGAGGACTGGGGATTGAGGATTGAGGATTGAGGATTGAGGATTGAGGATTGAGGATGAGGGCTGAGGGTTGAGGATTGAGGTTTGAGGGCTGAGGACTGAGGATTGAGGATTGAGAATTGAGGATTGAGGATTGAGTATTGAGGATTGGAGATTGACGATTGAGGATTGAGGACCGAGGATTGAGGATTGAGGATTGAGGATTGAGGATTGAAGTTTGAGGATTGAGGATTGAGGATTGAGGAATGAGGATTGAGGATTGAGGACTGGGGATTGAGGATTGAAGATTGAGGATTAAGGATTGAGGATTGGGGATTGAGGATCTAGGATTGAAGATTGATTATTGAGGATTGAAGATTGAGGATTGAGGATTGAGGACTGAGAATTGAGAATTGAGGATGAGGACTGAGGGTTGAGGATTGAGGTTTGAGGAATGAGGATTGAGGATTGAGGATTGAGGACTGAGGATTGACGATTGAGTATTGAAGATTGAGGATTGATTACTGAGTATTCAGGATTGACGATTGAGGATTGAGGATTGAGGATTGATGATTGAGGATTCAGTATTGAGGATTGAAGATTGAGAATTGAAGGTGGAGGATTGAACATTGAGGACTGAGCGTTCAGGGTTGAGTGATGAGAATTGATGTTTGTGGATAGACGTTTGAATATTGCAGATTGAGTATTGAGTATTGAATACTGTGAATTGAGGGTATTCTATTGGGGATTGAGGATTGGCAACTGATTGTTGAGGACTGAGGGCTGAATATTGAGGATGCAGGACTGAGGATACAGAATTGAGGTTTGAGGACAGAGGTTCGACGATTGAAGGTTGAGTATTAAGGATTGAAGATTGGGGATTGAGGATTGAGGATTGAGGACTGAGGGTGAGGGCTGAGGTTTGAGGATTGAGGTTTGACGACTGAGGACTGAAGATTTAGGGTTGAGAATTGAGGATTGAGGATTGATGATTGAACATTGAGTATTGGGTATTGAGGATTGAAGAATGAATATTGAGGTTTGAGGGTTGAGGATTGGGGATTGAGGATTGAAGATTGAGTATTGAGGATTGGAGATTCTCGTTTGAGGGTCGAGGACCGAGGATTGAGGATTGCGGATTGAAGATTGAGTATTGAGGATTGAAGATTGAGTATTGAGGATTGAGGATTGAGGTTTGAAGATTGAGGATTGGGGACTGAGTGTTGAGGGTTGAGTGATGAGAATTGATGTTTGTGGATAGAGATTTGAAGATTGCAGGTTGAGTATTGAGTATTGAAACCTGTGTATTGGGGATATTCTATAGAGGATTGAGGATTCACAACTGATTGTTGAGGTCTGAGGACTGAAGATTGAGGATTCAGGTTTGTGGATTCAGGATTGAGGTTTGAGGACTGAGGATTGAGGATTGACGATTGAGTATTGAGGATTGAGAATTGAGGATGGATTATTGAAGATTGAGTATTGAGGGTTGAAGATTGAGGATTGAGGATTGAGGATTGAGGATTGAGGATGAGGGCTGAGGGTTGAGGATTGAGGTTTGAGGGCTGAGGACTGAGGATTGAGGATTGAGAATTGAGAATTGATGATTGAGGAATGAAGATTGAGGATTGGGTATTCAGGATTGAAGAATGAGGATTGAGGATTGAGGATTGAGGATTGAGGATTGAGGATTGAAGATTGAATATTTATGATTGAAGATTGAGGATTGGGGATTGAGGGTTGTGAATTGTGGACGAGGACAGAGGGTTGAGCATTGATGTTTGAAGTCCGAGGATTGAGGATTGAGGATTGAGAATTGAGGGTTGTGGATTTAGGACTGAAGATTGAGGATTGCGGTTTGAGGTTTGACGATAGACGATTGAGTATTGAGGATTGAGATTTGAGGATTGATTATTGAAGATTGAGTATTGACGGTTGAAGATTGAGGATTGAGGATTGAGGATTGAGGATTGAGGATGAGGGCTGAGGGTTGAGGATTGAGGTTTGAGGACCGAGGAGTGAGGATTGAGGAATGAGAATTGAGGATTGAGGATTGAGGAATGAAGATTGAGGATTGGGTATTCAGGATTGAAGAATGAGGACTGAGGATTGAGGATTGAGGATTGAGGATTGAAGATTGAGGATTGAGGATTGAGGATTGAGGATTGAATATTGAGTATTGAGGATTGAAGATTGAGGACTGGGGATTGAGGATAGAAGGTTGAGGATTAAGGATTGAGGATTGGGGATTAAGGATCTAGGATTGAATATTGATTATTGAGGATTGAAGATTGAGGATTGAGGATTGAGGATTGGGAATTGAGAATTGAGGATGAGGACTGAGGGTTGAGGATTGAGGTTTGAGGGACGAGGATTGAGGATTGAGGATTGAGGACTGAGGATTGACGATTGAGTTTTGAAGATTGAGGATTGATTACTGAGGTTTGAGGATTGAGGATTGAGGGTTGAGGATTGAGGAATGAAGACTGAGTATTGAGGATTGAAGATTGAGTATTGAGGATTGAGGATTGAGGATTGAAGATTGAGTATTGAGGATTGAAGGTTGACGATTGAGGATTGAGGATTGAGGATTGAGGTTTGAAGATTGAGGATTGAGTATTGAGGATTGAGGATTGAATATTGAGTATTGAGGATTGAAGATTGAGGATTGAGGATTGAGCGTTGAGGATTGAGGACGAGGACTGACGGTTGAGGATTGAGGTTTGAGGATTGAGGATTGAGGACTGAGGACTGAGGATTGAGAATTGAGGATTGAGGATTGAGTATTGAGGATTGGAGATTGACGATTGAGGATTGAGGACCGAGGATTGAGGATTGAGGATTGAGGATTGAGGATTGAAGATTGAGGATTGAGGATTGAGGATTGAGGAATGAGGATTGAGGATTGAGGACTGGGGATTGAGGGTTGAAGATTGAGGATTAAGGATTGAGGGTTGGGGATTGAGGATCTAGGATTGAAGATTGATTATTGAGGATAGAAGATTGAGGATTGAGGATTGAGAATTGAGAATTGAGGATGAGGACTGAGGGTTGAGGATTGAGGTTTGAGGAATGATGATTGAGGATTGAGGATTGAGGACTGAGGACTGACGATTGAGTATTGAAGATTGAGGATTGATTACTGAGGATTGAGGATTGACGATTGAGGATTGAGGATTGAGGATTGAGGATTGAGGATTCAGTATTGAGGATTGAAGATTGAGAATAGAAAGTGGAGGATTGAACATAGAGGACTGAGCGTGCAGGGTTGAGTGATGAGAATTGATGTTTGTGGATAGACGTGTGAATACTGCAGATTGAGTATTGAGTATTGAATACTGTGAATTGAGGGTATTCTATTGGGGATTGAGGATTGACAACTGATTGTTGAGGCCTGAGGGCTGAATATTGAGGATGCAGGACTGAGGATTCAGAATTGAGGTTTGAGGACAGAGGTTCGACGATTGAAGGTTGAGTATTAAGGATTGAAGATTGGGGATTGAGGATTGAGGTGTGAGGATTGAGGGTGAGGGCTGAGGTTTGAGGATTGAGGTTTGATGACTGAGGACTGAGGATTGAGGGTTGAGAATTGAGGATTGAGGATTGATGATTGAAGATTGAGTATTGGGTATTGAGGATTGAAGAATGAGGATTGAGGTTTGAGGATTGAGGATTGGGGATTGAGGATTGAAGATTGAGTATTGAGGATTGGAGATTGTCGATTGAGGATTGAGGACCGAGGATTGAGGATTGAGGATTGAAGATTGAGTATTGAGGATTGAAGATTGAGGATTGAGGATTGAGGATTGAGGTTTGAAGATTGAGGATTGGGGACTGAGTGTTGAGGGTTGAGTGATGAGGATTGATGTTTGTGGATAGAGATCTGAAGATTGCAGGTAGAGTATTGAGTATTGAATCCTGTGAATTGAGGATATTCTATAGAGGATTGAGGATTCACAACTGATTGTTGATGTCTGAGGACGGAAGATTGAGGATTCAGGTTTGTGGATTCAGGATTGAGGTTTGAGGACTGAGGATTGGGGATTGACGATTGAGTATTGAGGATTGAGAATTGAGGATCGATTATTGAAGATTGAGTATTGAGGGTTGAAGATTGAGGATTGAGGATTGAGGATTGAGGATTGAGGATGAGGGCTGAGGGTTGAGGATTGAGGTTTGAGGGCTGAGGACTGAGGATTGAGGATTGAGAATTGAGGATTGAGGATTGAGGAATGAAGATTGTGGATTGGGTATTCAGGATTGAAGAATGAAGATTGAGGATTGAGGATTGAGGATTGAGGATTGAAGATTGATGATTGAGTATTGAGGATTGAGGATTGAATATTGAGTATTGAGGATTGAAGATTGAGGATTGAGGATTGAGGGTTGAGGATTGAGGACGAGGACTGGCGGTTGAGGATTGAGGTTTGAGGATCGAGGATTGAGGACTGAGGACTGAGGATTGAGGATCGAGGATTGAGCATTGAGGATTGAATATTGAGGACTGGGGATTGAGGATTGATGATTGAGGGTTAAGGATTGAGGATTGGGGATTGAGGATCTAGGATTGAAGATTGATTATTGAGGATTGAAGATTGAGGATTGAGGATTGAGGATTGAGAATTGAGAATTGAGGGTGAGTACTGAGGGTTGAGGATTGAGGTTTGAGGAACGAGGATTGAGGATTGAGGATTGAGGACTGAGGATTGACGATTGAGTATTGAAGATTGAGGATCGATTACTGAGGATTGAGGATTGACGATTGAGGATTGCGGATTGAGGATTGAGGATTGAAGTTTCAGTATTGAGGATTGAAGATTGAGAATTGAATGTGGAGGATTGAACATTGAGGACTGAGCGTTCAGGGTTGAGTGATGAGAATTGATGTTTGTGGATAGACGTTTGAATATTGCAGATTGAGTATTGAGTATTGAATACTGTGAATTGAGGGTATTCTATTGGGGAGTGAGGATTGACAACTGATTGTTGAGGACTGAGGGCTGAATATTGAGGATGCAGGACTGAGGATTCAGAATTGAGGTTTGAGGACTGAGGTTCGACGATTGAAGGTTGAGTATTGAGGATTGAAGATTGGGGATTGAGGATAGAGGATTGAGGATTGAGGGTGAGGGCTGAGGTTTGAGGATTGAGGTTTGATGGCTGAGGACTGAGGATTGAGGTTTGAGAATTGAGGATTGAGGATTGATGATTGAAGATTGAGTATTGGGTATTGAGGATTGAAGAATGAGGATTGAGGTTTGAGGATTGAGGATTGAGGATTGAGGATTGAGGATTGAAGATTGAGGGTTGAGGATTGAGGATTGAGGATTGAGGTTTGAAGATTGAGGATTGGGGACTGACTGTTGAGGGTTGAGTGATGAGAATTGATGTTTGTGGATAGAGATTTGAAGATTGCAGGTTGAGTATTGAGTATTGAAACCTGTGAATTGAGGATATTCTATAGAGGATTGAGGATTCACAACTGATTGTTGATGTCTGAGGACTGAAGATTGAGGATTCAGGATTGTGGATTCAGGATTGAGGTTTGATGACTGAGGATTGAGGATTGAGGATTGAGGATTGAGGATTGAGGATTGAGGATTGAAGATTGTGGATTGGGTATTGAGGATTGAAGAATGAGGATTGAGGATTGAGGATTGAGGATTGAGGATTGAAGATTGAGTATTGAGGATTGAAGATTGACGATTGAGGATTGAGGATTGAGGATTGAGGATTGAGGATTGAGGACTGAGGATTGAGGATTGACGATTGAGTATTGAGGATTGAGAATTGAGGATCGATTATTGAAGATTGAGTATTGAGGGTTGAAGATTGAGGGTTGAGGATTGAGGATTGAGGATTGAGGATGGGGGCTGAGGGTTGAGGATTGAGGTTTGAGGGCTGAGGACTGAGGATTGAGGATTGAAGAATGAGGGTTGAGGATTGAGGATTGAGGATTGAGGATTGAAGATTGAGTATTGAGGATTGAAGTCTGACGATTGAGGATTGAGGATTGAGGATTGAGGATTGAGGATTGAGGATTGAGGATTGAAGATTGAGTATTGAGGATCGAATATTGAGGATAGAGGATTGAAGATTGAGGATTGAGGATTGAAGATTGAGGATTGAAGATTGAGGATTGAGGATTGAGGATTGAGGATTGAATATTGAGTATTGAGGATTGAAGATTGAGGATTGAGGATTGAGGGTTGAGGATTGAGGACGAGGACTGACGGTTGAGGATTGAGGTTTGAGGATTGAGGATTGAGGACTGAAGACTGAGGATTGAGGATTGAGGATTGAGGATTGAGCATTGAGGATTGAATATTGAGGACTGGGGATTGAGGATTGAAGATTGAGGATTAAGGATTGAGGATTGGGGATTGAGGATCTAGGATTGAAGATTGATTAATGAGGATTGAAGATTGAGGATTGAGGATTGAGGATTGAGAATTGAGAATTGAGAATTGAGGATGAGGACTGAGAGTTGAGGATTGAGGTTTGAGGAACGAGGATTGAGGATTGAGGATTGAAGATTGAGGATTCAGGTTTGTGGATTCAGGATTGAGGTTTGAGGACTGAGGATTGTGGATTGACGATTGAGTATTGAGGATTGAGAATTGAGGATGGATTATTGAAGATTGAGTATTGAGGGTTGAAGATTGAGGATTGAGGATTTAGGATTGAGGATTGAGGATGAGGGCTGAGGGTTGAGGATTGAGGTTTGAGGGCTGAGGACTGAGGATTGAGGATTGAGAATTGAGAATTGAGGATTGAGGAATGAAGATTGAGGATTGGGTATTCAGGATTGAAGAATGAGGATTGAGGATTGAGGATTGAGGATTGAGGATTGAAGATTGAGGATTGAGGATTGAGGATTGAGGATTGAGGATTGAGGATTGAGCATTGAGGATTGAAGATTGAGGACTGGGGATTGAGGATTGAAGATTGAGGATTAAGGATTGAGGATTGGGGATTGAGGATCTAGGATTGAAGATAGATTATTGAGGATTGAAGATTGAGGATTGAGGATTGAGGATTGAGGATTGAGGAATGAGGGTGAGGGCTGAGGTTTGAGGATTGAGGTTTGATGACTGAGGACTGAGGATTGAGGGTTGAGAATTGAGGATTGAGGATTGAGGATTGAAGATTGAGTATTGGGTATTGAGGATTGAAGAATGAGGATTGAGGATTGAGGATTGAGGATTGAAGATTGAGGATTCAGGTTTGTGGATTCAGGATTGAGGTTTGAGGACTGAGGATTGTGGATTGACGATTGAGTGTTGAGGATTGAGAATTGAGGATCGATTATTGAAGATTGAGTATTGAGGGTTGAAGATTGAGGATTGAGGATTGAGGATTGAGGATTGAGGATGAGGGCTGAGGGTTGAGGATTGAGGTTTGAGGGCTGAGGACTGAGGATTGAGGATTGAGAATTGAGAATTGAGGATTGAGGAATGAAGATTGAGGATTGGGTATTCAGGATTGAAGAATGAGGATTGAGGATTGAGGATTGAGGATTGAGGATTGAAGATTGAGGATAGAGGATTGAGGATTGAGGATTGAATATTGAGTATTGTGGAGTGAAGATTGAGGATTGAGGATTGAGTGTTGAGGATTGAGGACGAGGACTGACGGTTGAGGATTGAGGTTTGAGGATTGAGGATTGAGGACTGAGGACTGAGGATTGAGGATTGAGGATTGAGCATTGAGGATTGAAGATTGAGGACTGGGGATTGAGGATTGACGATTGAGGATTAAGGATTGAGGATTGGGGATTGAGGATCTAGGATTGAAGATAGATTATTGAGGATTGAAGATTGAGGATTGAGGATTGAGGATTGAGGATTGAGGAATGAGGGTGAGGGCTGAGGTTTGAGGATTGAGGTTTGATGACTGAGGACTGAGGATTGAGGGTTGAGAATTGAGGATTGAGGATTGAGGATTGAAGATTGAGTATTGGGTATTGAGGATTGAAGAATGAGGATTGAGGATTGAGGATTGGGGATTGAGGATTGAAGATTGAGGATTGAAGATTGAGTATTGAGGATTGAAGATTAAGATTGAGGGTTGAGGATTGAGGATTGAGGATTGAAGATTGAGGACTGGGTACTGAGTATTGAGGGTTGAGTGATGAGAATTGATGTTTGTGGATAGAGATCTGATGATTGCAGACTAAGTATTGAGTATTGAAAACTGTGAATTGAGGATATTCCATTGAGGATTGAGGATTGACAACGGATTGTTGAGGACTCAGGGCTGAAGATTGCGGATTCAGGATTGAGGATTCAGGATTGAGGTTTGAGGACTGAGGATTGAGGATTGAGGATTGAGGATTGGGGATTGAGGATTGAGGATTGAAGACTGAGGATTGTGTATTGAGGGTTGAACATTGAGGACTGAGGGTTGAGGATTGAGGATTGAGGATCGAAGATTGAATATTTATGATTGAAGATTGAGGATTGGGTATTGAGGGTTGTGAATTGAGGACGAGGACAGAGGGTTGAGCATTGATGTTTGAAGTCCGAGGATTGAGGATTGAGGATTGAGGATTGAGGATTGAAGATTGAGGATTGAGGATTGAGGATTGAGTATTGAATATTGAGTATTGAGGATTGAAGATTGAGGACTGGGGATTGAGGATTGGGGATTGAGAATCTAGGATTGAATATTGATTATTGAGGATTGAAGATTGAGGATTGAGGATTGAGGATTGGGAATTGAGAATTGAGGATGAGGACTGATGGTTGAGGATTGAGGTTTGAGGAACGAGGATTGAGGATTGAGGATTGAGGACTGAGGATTGACGATTGAGTTTTGAAGATTGAGGATTGATTACTGTGGTTTGAGGATTGAGGATTGAGGGTTGAGGATTGAGGATTGAAGACTGAGTATTGAGGATTGAAGATTGAGAATTGAGGATTGAGGATTGAGGATTGAAGATTGAGTATTGAGGATTGAAGGTTGACGATTGAGGATTGAGGATTGAGGATTGAGGATTGATGATTGAGGATTGAGGATTGAAGATTGAGTATTGAGGATCGAATGTTGAGGATAGAGGATTGAGGATTGAGGATTGAGAATTGACTATTGAGTATTGAGGATTGAAGATTAAGATTGAGGGTTGAGGATTGAGGATTGAGGATTGAGGATTGAAGATTGAGGACTGGGTACTGAGTATTGAGGGTTGAGTGATGAGAATTGATGGTTGTGGATAGAGGTCTGAAGATTGCAGATTAAGTATTGAGTATTGAAAGCTGTGAATTGAGGATATTCTATTGAGGATTGAGGATTGACTACTGATTGTTGAGGACTCAGGGCTGATGATTGCGGATTCAGGATTGAGGATTCAGGATTGAGGTTTGAGGACTGAGGATTGAGGATTGAGGATTGAGGATTGAGGATTGGGGATTGAGGATTGAAGACTGAGGATTGGCTAATGAGGATTGAACATTGAGGAATGAGGGTTGAGGATTGAGGATTGAGGATTGAGTATTGAAGGTTGAATATTAATGATTGAAGATTGAGAATTGGGGACTGAGTGTTGAGGGTTGAGGATTGCGGATTGAGGATTGAAGATTGAGGATTGGGGACTGAGTGTTGAGGGTTGAGTGATGAGAATTGATGGTTGTGGATAGAAATTTGAAGATTGCAGATTGAGTATTGTGCATTGAAAACTGTGAATTGATAATATTCTATTGAGGATTGAGAATTGACATCTGATTGTTCAGGTCTGATGTCTGAAGATTGAGGATTCAGGATTGACGATTCAGGATTGAGGTTTGATGACTGAGGATTGAGGATTGAGGATTGAGGCATGAGTATTGAGGATTGAGGATTGAAGATTGTGGATTGAGGATTGAGGATGAGGGCTGAGGATTGGCGATTGAGGTTTGAGGACTGAGGACTGAGGATTGAGGGTTGAGAATTGAGGATTGAGGATTAATGATTGAAGATTGAGGATTGGGTATTGAGGATTGAAGAATGACGATTGAGGAATGAGGATTGAGTATTGAGGATTGAGGATTGAGTATTGAGGATTGAAGCCTGACGATTGAGGATTGAGGATTGAGTATTGAGGATTGAAGCCTGACGATTGAGGATTGAGGATTGAGGATTCTGGATTGAGGACGGAGGATTGAAGATTGAGGATTGGGTATTGAGGATGAGGGCTGAGGGTTGAGGATTGAGGTTGGAGGACTGAGGACTGAGGATTGGGGATTGAGAATTGAGGATTGAGGATTGAGGATTGAAGACTGAGGATTGGGTATTGAGTATTGAAGAATGAGGATTGAGGATTGAGGATTGAGGATTGAGGATTGAAGATTGAGGATTGAGGATTGAGGATTGAGGATTGAGGATTGAATATTGAGTATTAAGGATTGAAGATTGAGGACTGAGGATTGAGGATTGAGGGTTGAGGATTGAGCACGAGGTCTGACGGTTGAGGATTGAGGTTTGAGGTTTGAGGGTTGAGAATTTAGGATTGAGGATTGAGGATGAGGGCTGAGGGTTGAGGATTGAGGTTTGAGGACTGAGGATGGAGGATTGAGGATTGAGGCATGAGGTTTGAGGATTGAGGATTGAAGATTGAGGATTGAGGATTGAGGATGAGGGCTGAGGGTTTAGGATTGGGGTTTGAGGTCTGAGGATTGAGGGTTGAGGATTGAGAGTTGAGGATTGAGGGTTGAAGGTTGAAGATTGAGGATTGGGTATTGAGGATTGAAGAATGAGGATTGACGAATGACGATTGAGGATTGAGGATTGAAGATTGAGTATTGACGATTGAAGCCTGACGATTGAGGATTGAGGATTGAGGACTGGGGATTGAGGATGGAGGATTGAAGATTGAGTATTGAGGATTGAAGATTGAGGATTGAGGATTGAGGATTGGGGATTGAGGATTGAGGATTGAAGATTGAGGATAGGGGATTGAGGATCGACGATTGAGGATTGAGGATTGAGGATTGAGGATTGAGGATTGCAGATTGAGTATTGAGGATTGAAGATTGAGGTTTGAGGATTGAGGATTGAGGATTGAGCGTTGAGGGTTGCGGATTGAGGATTGAGGATTGAAGATTGAGTATTGACGATTGAACATTGAGGATTGAGGATTGAGGATTGAGGATTGAGGATTGAGGATTGAAGATTGAGTATTGAGTATTGACGATTGAGGATTGAGGATTGAGTATTGAGGATTGAGTGCTGAAGGTTGAGTATTGCGGACTGAGTGTTGAGGGTTGAGTGATGAGAATTGATGTTTGTGAATAGAGATCTGAAAATTGCAGATTGAGTATTGGGTATTGAAAACTGTGAATTGATGATATTTTATTAAGGATTCAGGATTGACATCTGATTGTTGAGGTCTGAGGTCTGAAGATTGAGGATTCAGAATTGAGGTTTGAGGACTGAGGATTGAGGATTGAGGGTTGATGCTTGAGGATTGAGGATTGAGGGTTGAAGATTGAGGATTGAGGATTGAGGATGAATGCTCAGGGTTGAGGATTGAGATATGAGGACTTAGGACTGAGGATTGAGGATTGAGAATTGAGGATTGAGGATTGAGGATTGAAGATTGAGGATTGGGTATTGAGGATTGAAGAATGAGGATTGAGGAATGGGTATTGAGTATTGAGGATTGAAGATTGAGTATTGAGGATTGAAGCCTGACGATTGAGGATTGAGGATTGAGGGTTGAGGATTGAGGACGGAGGATGGAAGATTGAGTATTGAGGATTGAAGACTGAGGTTTGAGGTTTGAGGATTGAGGATTGAGGATTGAGGATTGAAGACTGAGTATTGATGATTGAAGATTGAGGATTGAGGATTGGGGATTGAGGATTGAGGATTGAGGATTGAGGATTGAGGATTGAGGATTGAAGATTGAGTATTGAGGATTGAAGGTTGAGGATTGAAGATTGAGTATTGAGGATTGAGGATTGAGGATTGAGGATTGAAGATTGAGGATTGGGGATTGAGGATCGACGATTGAGGATTGAGTATTGAGGATTGAGAATTGAGGATTGATTATTGAAGATTGAGTATTGAGGATTGAAGATTGAGGATTGAGGATTGAGTATTGAGGATTGAGGATGAGGGCTGAGGGTTGAGGGTTGAGGTTAGAGGACTGAGGACAGAGGATTGAGGATTGAGAATTGAGGATTGAGGATTCAGGATTGATGATTGAGGATTGGGTATTGAGGATTGAAGAATGAGGATTGAGGATTGAGGATTGAGGATTGAGGTTTGAAATTGAGGATTGAGGATTGAGGATTGAGGATTGAATATTGAGTATGGAGGATTGAAGACTGAGGATTGAGGATTGAGTGTTCAGTATTGAGGACGAGGACTGACGGTTGAGGATTGAGGTTTGAGGATTGAGGATAGAGGATTGAGGACTGAGGATTGAGGATTGAGGATAGAGCATTAAGGATTGAAGATTGGGGACTGGGGTTGAGGATTGAAGGCTGAGGATTGACGATTGAGTATTGAAGATTGAGGATTGATTACTGAGGATTGCGAATTGAGGATTGAGGATTGAGGATTGAGGATTGAAGATTCAGAATTGTGGATTGAATATTGAGGATTGAGAATCGAGGATTAAGGATTGAGGATTGAAGATTGAGGATTCAGGATTGAGGATTGAAGACTGAGGATTGGGTATTGAGGATTGGGTATTGAGGATTGAAGAATGAGGATTGAGGATTGAGGATTGAGGATTGAGGATTGGAGATTGAGTACTGATGATTGCAGATTGAGCGTTGAGGATTGAGGATTGAGGATTGGGCATTGAGGATTGAGGATTGAGCGTTGAGGATTGAAGATACAGTATTGAGGATCGAAGATTGAGAGTTGAGGATTGAGGATTGAACATTGAGGGATGAGTGCTGAAGGTTTAGTGGTGAAAATTGATGTTTGTTGATACAGGTTGGAAGATTGCAGATTGAGTATTGAGTTTTGAAAGCTGTGAAGTGAGGATATTCTATTGAGGACTGAGGAATGACAACTGATTGTTGAGGACTGAGGGCTGAAGGTTGAGGAATCAGGATAGAGGATTCAGAATTGAGGTTTGAGGACTGAGGACTGAGGATTGAAGATTGAGGTTTGAGGATTGAGGATTGAAGACTGAGGATTGGGTATTGAGGGTTGAAGAATGAGGATTGAGGATTGAGTATTGAGGATTGAGGATTGAGGATTGAGGTTTGTGGATTGAGGACGAGGACTGAGGGTTGAATATTGACGTTTGAGGTCTGAGGATTGAAGATTGAGGATTGAGGATTGAGAATTGAGCATTGAGTATTGACGATTGAAGATTGAGGATAGGGTATTGAGGATTGAAGAATGAGGTTTGAGGACTGAGGATTGAGGATTGAGGATTGAGGATTGAAGATACAGTATTGAGGATCGAAGATTGAGAGTTGAGGATTGAGGATTGAACATTGAGGAATGAGTGCTGAAGGTTGAGTGGTGAAAATTGATGTTTGTGGATACAGGTTGGAAGGTTGCAGATTGAGTATTGAGTTTTGAAAGCTGTGAATTGAGGATATTCTATTGAGGACTGAGGAATGACAACTGATTGTTGAGGACTGAGGGCTGAAGGTTGAGGAATCAGGATTGAGGGTTCAGAATTGAGGTTTGAGGACTGAGGACTGAGGATTGAAGATTGAGGTTTGAGGATTGAGGATTGAAGACTGAGGATTGGGTATTGAGGATTGAACATTGAGGATTGAGGGTTGAGGATTGAGGATTGAGGATTGACGATTGAGGATTGAGGATTGAGGGCTGAGTGTTGAGGTTTGAGTATTGAATCCTGAGAATTCAGGATATTCCATTGAATATTGAGAACTGAGGGTTGATGGTTGAGTATTGAGGATTGAGTATTGAGGATTGAGGATTGAGTATTGAGGATTGAGGATTGAGTATTGAAGATTGAATATTGATGATTGAAGATTGATGATCGAGGATTGAGTGTTGTGGATTGAGGACGAGGACTGAGGGTCGAGTACTGATGTTTGAGGTCTGAGGATGGAGGATTGAAGATTGAGTATTGAGGATTGAAGATTGAGGATTGAGGATTGAGGATTGGGGATTGAGGATTGAGGATTGAAGATTGAGGATAGGGGATTGAGGATCGACGATTGAGGATTGAGGATTGAGGATTGAGGATTGAGGATTGCAGATTGAGTATTGAGGATTGAAGATTGAGGTTTGAGGATTGAGGATTGAGGATTGAGCGTTGAGGGTTGCGGATTGAGGATTGAGGATTGAAGATTGAGTATTGACGATTGAACATTGAGGATTGAGGATTGAGGATTGAGGATTGAGGATTGAGGATTGAAGATTGAGTATTGAGTATTGACGATTGAGGATTGAGGATTGAGTATTGAGGATTGAGTGCTGAAGGTTGAGTATTGCGGACTGAGTGTTGAGGGTTGAGTGATGAGAATTGATGTTTGTGAATAGAGATTTGAAAATTGCAGATTGAGTATTGGGTATTGAAAACTGTGAATTGATGATATTTTATTAAGGATTCAGGATTGACATCTGATTGTTGAGGTCTGAGGTCTGAAGATTGAGGATTCAGAATTGAGGTTTGAGGACTGAGGATTGAGGATTGAGGGTTGATGCTTGAGGATTGAGGATTGAGGGTTGAAGATTGAGGATTGAGGATTGAGGATGAATGCTCAGGGTTGAGGATTGAGATTTGAGGACTTAGGACTGAGGATTGAGGATTGAGAATTGAGGATTGAGGATTGAGGATTGAAGATTGAGGATTGGGTATTGAGGATTGAAGAATGAGGATTGAGGAATGGGTATTGAGTATTGAGGATTGAAGATTGAGTATTGAGGATTGAAGCCTGACGATTGAGGATTGAGGATTGAGGGTTGAGGATTGAGGACGGAGGATTGAAGATTGAGTATTGAGGATTGAAGATTGAGGTTTGAGGTTTGAGGACTGAGGATTGAGGATTGAGTATTGAGGATTGAGGATTGAGGATTGAGGATTGAGGATTGAAGATTGAGGATTGGGTATTGCGGATTGAACATTGAGGATTGAGGATTGAGGATTGAGAATTGAGAATTGAGGATTGAGGATTGAGGATTGAAGATTGAGGATTGGGTATTGAGGGTTGAAGAATGAGGATTGAGGATAGAGGATTGAGGATTGAAGACTGAGTATT
Organism: Calliopsis andreniformis; assembly: GCF_051401765.1. Lineage (NCBI taxonomy): Eukaryota > Metazoa > Arthropoda > Insecta > Hymenoptera > Andrenidae > Calliopsis > Calliopsis andreniformis. The sequence goes on along the minus strand of NW_027480700.1, from coordinate 326,275 downwards.
GAGGATTGGAGATTGGGGATTGAAAATTGAGGATTCAGGATTGAGGATTGAGGATTGAGGATTGAAGATTGACTATTGGGGATTGAAGATTGAGGATTGAGGATTGAGGATTGAGGATTGAGGATTGAAGATAGAGGATTGGGGATTGAGGGTTGACGATTCAGGATTGAGTATTGAGGATTGAGAATTCAGGATTGATTATTGAAGATTGAGTATTGAGGATTGAAGATTGAGGATTGAGGATTGAGGATTGAGAATTGAGGATGAGGGCTGAGGGTTGAGGATTGAGGTTGGAGGACTGAGGACTGAGGATTGGGGATTGAGAATTGAGGATTGAGGATTGAGGATTGAAGACTGAGGATTGGGTATTGAGTATTGAAGAATGAGGATTGAGGATTGAGGATTGAGGATTGAGGATTGAAGATTGAGGATTGAGGATTGAGGATTGAGGATTGAGGATTGAATATTGAGTATTAAGGATTGAAGATTGAGGACTGAGGATTGAGGATTGAGGGTTGAGGATTGAGCACGAGGTCTGACGGTTGAGGATTGAGGTTTGAGGTTTGAGGGTTGAGAATTTAGGATTGAGGATTGAGGATGAGGGCTGAGGGTAGAGGATTGAGGTTTGAGGACTGAGGATGGAGGATTGAGGATTGAGTCATGAGGTTTGAGGATTGAGGATTGAAGATTGAGGATTGAGGATTGAGGATGAGGGCTGAGGGTTGAGGATTGGGGTTTGAGGTCTGAGGATTGAGGGTTGAGGATTGAGAGTTGAGGATTGAGGGTTGAAGATTGAAGATTGAGGATTGGGTATTGAGGATTGAAGAATGAGGATTGACGAATGACGATTGAGGATTGAGGATTGAAGATTGAGTATTGAGGATTGAAACCTGACGATTGAGGATTGAGGATTGAGGACTGGGGATTGAGGATGGAGGATGGAAGATTGAGTATTGAGGATTGAAGATTGAGGATTGAGGATTGAGGATTGGGGATTGAGGATTGAGGATTGAAGATTGAGGATAGGGGATTGAGGATCGACGATTGAGGATTGAGGATTGAGGATTGAGGATTGAGGATTGCAGATTGAGTATTGAGGATTGAAGATTGAGGTTTGAGGATTGAGGATTGAGGATTGAGCGTTGAGGGTTGCGGATTGAGGATTGAGGATTGAAGATTGAGTATTGACGATTGAACATTGAGGATTGAGGATTGAGGATTGAGGATTGAGGATTGAGGATTGAAGATTGAGTATTGAGTATTGACGATTGAGGATTGAGGATTGAGTATTGAGGATTGAGTGCTGAAGGTTGAGTATTGCGGACTGAGTGTTGAGGGTTGAGTGATGAGAATTGATGTTTGTGAATAGAGATCTGAAAATTGCAGATTGAGTATTGGGTATTGAAAACTGTGAATTGATGATATTTTATTAAGGATTCAGGATTGACATCTGATTGTTGAGGTTTGAGGTCTGAAGATTGAGGATTCAGAATTGAGGTTTGAGGACTGAGGATTGAGGATTGAGGGTTGATGCTTGAGGATTGAGGATTGAGGGTTGAAGATTGAGGATTGAGGATTGAGGATGAATGCTCAGGGTTGAGGATTGAGATATGAGGACTTAGGACTGAGGATTGAGGATTGAGAATTGAGGATTGAGGATTGAGGATTGAAGATTGAGGATTGGGTATTGAGGATTGAAGAATGAGGATTGAGGAATGGGTATTGAGTATTGAGGATTGAAGATTGAGTATTGAGGATTGAAGCCTGACGATTGAGGATTGAGGATTGAGGGTTGAGGATTGAGGACGGAGGATGGAAGATTGAGTATTGAGGATTGAAGACTGAGGTTTGAGGTTTGAGGATTGAGGATTGAGGATTGAGGATTGAAGACTGAGTATTGATGATTGAAGATTGAGGATTGAGGATTGAGGATTGAGGATTGAGGATTGAGGATTGAGGATTGAGGATTGAGGATTGAAGATTGAGTATTGAGGATTGAAGGTTGAGGATTGAAGATTGAGTATTGAGGATTGAGGATTGAGGATTGAGGATTGAAGATTGAGGATTGGGGATTGAGGATCGACGACTGAGGATTGAGTATTGAGGATTGAGAATTGAGGATTGATTATTGAAGATTGAGTATTGAGGATTGAAGATTGAGGATTGAGGATTGAGTATTGAGGATTGAGGATGAGGGCTGAGGGTTGAGGGTTGAGGTTAGAGGACTGAGGACAGAGGATTGAGGATTGAGAATTGAGGATTGAGGATTCAGGATTGATGATTGAGGATTGGGTATTGAGGATTGAAGAATGAGGATTGAGGATTGAGGATTGAGGATTGAGGTTTGAAATTGAGGATTGAGGATTGAGGATTGAGGATTGAATATTGAGTATGGAGGATTGAAGACTGAGGATTGAGGATTGAGTGTTCAGTATTGAGGACGAGGACTGACGGTTGAGGATTGAGGTTTGAGGATTGAGGATAGAGGATTGAGGACTGAGGATTGAGGATTGAGGATAGAGCATTAAGGATTGAAGATTGGGGACTGGGGTTGAGGATTGAAGGCTGAGGATTGACGATTGAGTATTGAAGATTGAGGATTGATTACTGAGGATTGAGAATTGAGGATTGAGGATTGAGGATTGAGGATTGAAGATTCAGAATTGTGGATTGAATATTGAGGATTGAGAATTGAGGATTAAGGATTGAGGATTGAAGATTGAGGATTGGGTGTTGAGGATTGGAGAATGAGGATTGAGGATTGAGGATTGGGGTTAGAGGATTGAAGATTGAGTATTGAGGTCTGTGGATTGAGGATTGAGGATTGAGGATTGAGGATTCAGGATTGAGGATTGAAGACTGAGGATTGGGTATTGAGGATTGGGTATTGAGGATTGAAGAATGAGGATTGAGGATTGAGGATTGAGGATTGAGGATTGGAGATTGAGTACTGATGATTGCAGATTGAGCGTTGAGGATTGAGGATTGAGGATTGGGCATTGAGGATTGAGGATTGAGCGTTGAGGATTGAAGATACAGTATTGAGGATCGAAGATTGAGAGTTGAGGATTGAGGATTGAACATTGAGGGATGAGTGCTGAAGGTTGAGTGGTGAAAATTGATGTTTGTTGATACAGGTTGGAAGATTGCAGATTGAGTATTGAGTTTTGAAAGCTGTGAAGTGAGGATATTCTATTGAGGACTGAGGAATGACAACTGATTGTTGAGGACTGAGGGCTGAAGGTTGAGGAATCAGGATAGAGGATTCAGAATTGAGGTTTGAGGACTGAGGACTGAGGATTGAAGATTGAGGTTTGAGGATTGAGGATTGAAGACTGAGGATTGGGTATTGAGGGTTGAAGAATGAGGATTGAGGATTGAGTATTGAGGATTGAGGATTGAGGATTGAGGTTTGTGGATTGAGGACGAGGACTGAGGGTTGAATATTGACGTTTGAGGTCTGAGGATTGAGGATTGAGGATTGAGGATTGAGAATTGAGCATTGAGTATTGACGATTGAAGATTGAGGATAGGGTATTGAGGATTGAAGAATGAGGTTTGAGGACTGAGGATTGAGGATTGAGGATTGAGGATTGAAGATACAGTATTGAGGATCGAAGATTGAGAGTTGAGGATTGAGGATTGAACATTGAGGAATGAGTGCTGAAGGTTGAGTGGTGAAAATTGATGTTTGTGGATACAGGTTGGAAGGTTGCAGATTGAGTATTGAGTTTTGAAAGCTGTGAATTGAGGATATTCTATTGAGGACTGAGGAATGACAACTGATTGTTGAGGACTGAGGGCTGAAGGTTGAGGAATCAGGATTGAGGGTTCAGAATTGAGGTTTGAGGACTGAGGACTGAGGATTGAAGATTGAGGTTTGAGGATTGAGGATTGAAGACTGAGGATTGGGTATTGAGGATTGAACATTGAGGATTGAGGGTTGAGGATTGAGGATTGAGGATTGACGATTGAGGATTGAGGATTGAGGGCTGAGTGTTGAGGTTTGAGTATTGAATCCTGAGAATTCAGGATATTCTATTGAATATTGAGAACTGAGGGTTGATGGTTGAGTATTGAGGATTGAGTATTGAGGATTGAGGATTGAGTATTGAGGATTGAGGATTGAGTATTGAAGATTGAATATTGATGATTGAAGATTGATGATCGAGGATTGAGTGTTGTGGATTGAGGACGAGGACTGAGGGTTGAGTACTGATGTTTGAGGTCTGAGGATTGAGGATTGAGGATTGTGAACTGAGGGTTGAGGATTGAGGATTGAAGATTGAGGATTGGGTATTGAGGGTTGAAGAATGAGGATTGAGGATTGAGTATTGAGGATTGAAGACTGAGTATTGAGGATTGGAGGATGGGGATTGAGAATTGAGGATTGAGGATTGAGGATTGAGGATTGGGGATTGAGGATTGGGTATTGAGGATTGGGTATTGAGGATTGAAGCCTGACGATTGAGGATTGAGGATTGAGGGTTGAGGATTGAGGACGGAGGATGGAAGATTGAGTATTGAGGATTGAAGACTGAGGTTTGAGGTTTGAGGATTGAGGATTGAGGATTGAGGATTGAAGACTGAGTATTGATGATTGAAGATTGAGGATTGAGGATTGAGGATTGAGGATTGAGGATTGAGGATTGAGGATTGAGGATTGAGGATTGAAGATTGAGTATTGAGGATTGAAGGTTGAGGATTGAAGATTGAGTATTGAGGATTGAGGATTGAGGATTCAGGATTGAAGATTGAGGATTGGGGATTGAGGATCGACGATTGAGGATTGAGTATTGAGGATTGAGAATTGAGGATTGATTATTGAAGATTGAGTATTGAGGATTGAAGATTGAGGATTGAGGATTGAGTATTGAGGATTGAGGATGAGGGCTGAGGGTTGAGGGTTGAGGTTAGAGGACTGAGGACAGAGGATTGAGGATTGAGAATTGAGGATTGAGGATTCAGGATTGATGATTGAGGATTGGGTATTGAGGATTGAAGAATGAGGATTGAGGATTGAGGATTGAGGATTGAGGTTTGAAATTGAGGATTGAGGATTGAGGATTGAGGATTGAATATTGAGTATGGAGGATTGAAGACTGAGGATTGAGGATTGAGTGTTCAGTATTGAGGACGAGGACTGACGGTTGAGGATTGAGGTTTGAGGATTGAGGATAGAGGATTGAGGACTGAGGATTGAGGATTGAGGATAGAGCATTAAGGATTGAAGATTGGGGACTGGGGTTGAGGATTGAAGGCTGAGGATTGACGATTGAGTATTGAAGATTGAGGATTGATTACTGAGGATTGAGAATTGAGGATTGAGGATTGAGGATTTGAGGATTGAAGATTCAGAATTGTGGATTGAATATTGAGGATTGAGAATTGAGGATTAAGGATTGAGGATTGAAGATTGAGGATTGGGTGTTGAGGATTGGAGAATGAGGATTGAGGATTGAGGATTGGGGTTAGAGGATTGAAGATTGAGTATTGAGGTCTGTGGATTGAGGATTGAGGATTGAGGATTGAGGATTCAGGATTGAGGATTGAAGACTGAGGATTGGGTATTGAGGATTGGGTATTGAGGATTGAAGAATGAGGATTGAGGATTGAGGATTGAGGATTGAGGATTGGAGATTGAGTACTGATGATTGCAGATTGAGCGTTGAGGATTGAGGATTGAGGATTGGGCATTGAGGATTGAGGATTGAGCGTTGAGGATTGAAGATACAGTATTGAGGATCGAAGATTGAGAGTTGAGGATTGAGGATTGAACATTGAGGGATGAGTGCTGAAGGTTGAGTGGTGAAAATTGATGTTTGTTGATACAGGTTGGAAGATTGCAGATTGAGTATTGAGTTTTGAAAGCTGTGAAGTGAGGATATTCTATTGAGGACTGAGGAATGACAACTGATTGTTGAGGACTGAGGGCTGAAGCTTGAGGAATCAGGATAGAGGATTCAGAATTGAGGTTTGAGGACTGAGGACTGAGGATTGAAGATTGAGGTTTGAGGATTGAGGATTGAAGACTGAGGATTGGGTATTGAGGGTTGAAGAATGAGGATTGAGGATTGAGTATTGAGGATTGAGGATTGAGGATTGAGGTTTGTGGATTGAGGACGAGGACTGAGGGTTGAATATTGACGTTTGAGGTCTGAGGATTGAGGATTGAGGATTGAGGATTGAGAATTGAGCATTGAGTATTGACGATTGAAGATTGAGGATAGGGTATTGAGGATTGAAGAATGAGGTTTGAGGACTGAGGATTGAGGATTGAGGATTGAGGATTGAAGATACAGTATTGAGGATCGAAGATTGAGAGTTGAGGATTGAGGATTGAACATTGAGGAATGAGTGCTGAAGGTTGAGTGGTGAAAATTGATGTTTGTGGATACAGGTTGGAAGGTTGCAGATTGAGTATTGAGTTTTGAAAGCTGTGAATTGAGGATATTCTATTGAGGACTGAGGAATGACAACTGATTGTTGAGGACTGAGGGCTGAAGGTTGAGGAATCAGGATTGAGGGTTCAGAATTGAGGTTTGAGGACTGAGGACTGAGGATTGAAGATTGAGGTTTGAGGATTGAGGATTGAAGACTGAGGATTGGGTATTGAGGATTGAACATTGAGGATTGAGGGTTGAGGATTGAGGATTGAGGATTGACGATTGAGGATTGAGGATTGAGGGCTGAGTGTTGAGGTTTGAGTATTGAATCCTGAGAATTCAGGATATTCTATTGAATATTGAGAACTGAGGGTTGATGGTTGAGTATTGAGGATTGAGTATTGAGGATTGAGGATTGAGTATTGAGGATTGAGGATTGAGTATTGAAGATTGAATATTGATGATTGAAGATTGATGATCGAGGATTGAGTGTTGTGGATTGAGGACGAGGACTGAGGGTTGAGTACTGATGTTTGAGGTCTGAGGATTGAGGATTGAGGATTGTGAACTGAGGGTTGAGGATTGAGGATTGAAGATTGAGGATTGGGTATTGAGGGTTGAAGAATGAGGATTGAGGATTGAGTATTGAGGATTGAAGACTGAGTATTGAGGATTGGAGGATGGGGATTGAGAATTGAGGATTGAGGATTGAGGATTGAGGATTGGGGATTGAGGATTGGGTATTGAGGATTGGGTATTGAGGATTGAAGAATGAGGATTGAGGATCGAGGATTGAGGATTGAGGATTGGAGATTGAGTATTGAGGATTGCAGATTGAGGGTTGAGGATTGAGGATTGAGGATTGAGCATTGAGGATTGAGGATTGAGGATTGAGGTTTGAAGATTGAGTATTGAGGATTGAAGATTGAGGATTGAGGATTGAGTATTGAGGATCGAGGATTGGGTATTGAGGATTGGGTATTGAGGATTGAAGAATGAGGATTGAGGATTGAGGATTGAGGATTGAGGATTGGATATTGAGTATTGAGGATTGCAGATTGAGGGTTGAGGATTGAGGATTGAGGACTGTGCATTGAGGACTGAAGAATGAGGACTGAGGATTGAGGATTGAGGATTGAGGATTGAAGATTGAGTATTGAGGATCGATGATTTGCGATCGAGGATTGAGAATTGAGGATTGAGCATTGAGGATTGAGGATTGAAGATTGAGTATTGAGGATTGAAGCCTGACGATTGTGGATTGAGGATTGAGGGTTGAGGATTGAGGACGGAGGATTGAAGATTGAGTATTGATGATTGAAGATTGAGGTTTGAGGTTTGTGGACTGAGGATTGATGATTGAGTATTGAGGATTGAGGATTGAGGATTGAGGATTGAGGATTAAAGATTGAGGATTGGGTACTGAGGACTGAACATTGAGGATTGAGGATTGAGGATTGAGGATTGGGGATTGAGGACTGAAGATTGAATATTGATGATTGAAGACTGAGGATTGAGGATTGATTGTTGTGGATTGAGGACGAGGACTGAGGGTTGAGTATTGATGTTTGAGGTCTGAGGATCGAGGATTGAGGATTGAGGATTGAGCATTGAGGATTGAGGATTGAAGATCGAGTATTGAGGATTGAAGGTTGAGGATTGTGGATTGAGGATTGAGGATTGAGGATTGAATATTGAGGATTGGGGATTGAGGATTGAGAATTGAGAATTGAGTATGAAGACTCAGGGTTGAGGATTGAGGTTTGAGGAACGAGGATTGCGGATTGAGGATTGAGGATTGAGGATTGAAGATTGAGGATTGGGTGTTGAGGATTGAAGAATGAGGATTGAGGATTGAGGATTGAGGATTGAGGACTGAAGATTGAATATTGATGATTGAAGGCTGAGGATTGAGGATTGATTGTTGTGGATTGAGGACGAGGCCTGAGGGTTGAGTATTGATGTTTGAGGTCTGAGGATTGAGGATTGAGGATTGAGGATTGAGGATTGAAGATTGAGGATTGTGTATTGAGGATTGAAGAATGAGGATTGAGGATTGAGGATTGAGGATTGACGATTGAAGACTGAGTATTGATGATTGAAGATTGAGGATTGAGGATTGAGTATTTAGGATTGAGAATTGAGGATTGATGATTGAAGATTGAGTTTTGAGGATTGAAGATTGAGGATTGAGGATTGAGAATTGAGGATTGAGGATTGAGGATTGAAGATTGAGGATTGGGCCTTGAGGATTGAAGAATGAGGATAGAGGATTGAGGATTGAGGATTGAAGATTGAGGATTGAGGATTGTGGATTGAGGATTGAATATTGAGTATTGAGGATTGAAGATTGAGGATTGAGGATTGAGTGTTGAGTATTGAGGAAGAGGACTGACGGTTGAGGATTGAGGTTTGAGGATTGAGGATAGAGGATTGAGGACTGAGGATTGAGGATTGAGGATTGAGGATTGAGGATTGAAGATTGAGGATTGGGTGTTGAGGATTGAACATTGAGGACTGAGGATTGAGGATGAGGGCTCAGGGTTGAGGATTGAGATTTGAGAACTTAGGACTGAGGATTGAGGATTGAGAATTGAGGATTGAGGACTGAGGATTGAAGATTGAGGATTGAGAATTGAGGATTGAGGATTGAGGATTGAAGATTGAGGATTGGGTATTGAGGGTTGAAGAATGAGGATTGAGGATAGAGGATTGAGGATTGAAGACTGAGTATTGAGGATTGGAGATTGGGGATTGAAAATTGAGGATTCAGGATTGAGGATTGAGGATTGAGGATTGAAGATTGACTATTGGGGATTGAAGATTGAGGATTGAGGATTGAGGATTGAGGATTGAGGATTGAAGATAGAGGATTGGGGATTGAGGGTTGACGATTCAGGATTGAGTATTGAGGATTGAGAATTCAGGATTGATTATTGAAGATTGAGTATTGAGGATTGAAGATTGAGGATTGAGGATTGAGGATTGAGAATTGAGGATGAGGGCTGAGGGTTGAGGATTGAGGTTGGAGGACTGAGGACTGAGGATTGGGGATTGAGAATTGAGGATTGAGGATTGAGGATTGAAGACTGAGGATTGGGTATTGAGTATTGAAGAATGAGGATTGAGGATTGAGGATTGAGGATTGAGGATTGAAGATTGAGGATTGAGGATTGAGGATTGAGGATTGAGGATTGAATATTGAGTATTAAGGATTGAAGATTGAGGACTGAGGATTGAGGATTGAGGGTTGAGGATTGAGCACGAGGTCTGACGGTTGAGGATTGAGGTTTGAGGTTTGAGGGTTGAGAATTTAGGATTGAGGATTGAGGATGAGGGCTGAGGGTAGAGGATTGAGGTTTGAGGACTGAGGATGGAGGATTGAGGATTGAGGCATGAGGTTTGAGGATTGAGGATTGAAGATTGAGGATTGAGGATTGAGGATGAGGGCTGAGGGTTGAGGATTGGGGTTTGAGGTCTGAGGATTGAGGGTTGAGGATTGAGAGTTGAGGATTGAGGGTTGAAGATTGAAGATTGAGGATTGGGTATTGAGGATTGAAGAATGAGGATTGACGAATGACGATTGAGGATTGAGGATTGAAGATTGAGTATTGAGGATTGAAACCTGACGATTGAGGATTGAGGATTGAGGACTGGGGATTGAGGATGGAGGATGGAAGATTGAGTATTGAGGATTGAAGATTGAGGATTGAGGATTGAGGATTGGGGATTGAGGATTGAGGATTGAAGATTGAGGATAGGGGATTGAGGATCGACGATTGAGGATTGAGGATTGAGGATTGAGGATTGAGGATTGCAGATTGAGTATTGAGGATTGAAGATTGAGGTTTGAGGATTGAGGATTGAGGATTGAGCGTTGAGGGTTGCGGATTGAGGATTGAGGATTGAAGATTGAGTATTGACGATTGAACATTGAGGATTGAGGATTGAGGATTGAGGATTGAGGATTGAGGATTGAAGATTGAGTATTGAGTATTGACGATTGAGGATTGAGGATTGAGTATTGAGGATTGAGTGCTGAAGGTTGAGTATTGCGGACTGAGTGTTGAGGGTTGAGTGATGAGAATTGATGTTTGTGAATAGAGATCTGAAAATTGCAGATTGAGTATTGGGTATTGAAAACTGTGAATTGATGATATTTTATTAAGGATTCAGGATTGACATCTGATTGTTGAGGTCTGAGGTCTGAAGATTGAGGATTCAGAATTGAGGTTTGAGGACTGAGGATTGAGGATTGAGGGTTGATGCTTGAGGATTGAGGATTGAGGGTTGAAGATTGAGGATTGAGGATTGAGGATGAATGCTCAGGGTTGAGGATTGAGATATGAGGACTTAGGACTGAGGATTGAGGATTGAGAATTGAGGATTGAGGATTGAGGATTGAAGAATGAGGATTGACGAATGACGATTGAGGATTGAGGATTGAAGATTGAGTATTGAGGATTGAAACCTGACGATTGAGGATTGAGGATTGAGGACTGGGGATTGAGGATGGAGGATGGAAGATTGAGTATTGAGGATTGAAGAATGAGGATTGAGGAATGGGTATTGAGTATTGAGGATTGAAGATTGAGTATTGAGGATTGAAGAATGAGGATTGAGGATTGAGGATTGAGGATTGAGGATTGAAGACTGAGTATTGATGATTGAAGATTGAGGATTGAGGATTGAGGATTGAGGATTGAGGATTGAGGATTGAGGATTGAGGATTGAGGATTGAAGATTGAGTATTGAGGATTGAAGGTTGAGGATTGAAGATTGAGTATTGAGGATTGAGGATTGAGGATTGAGGATTGAAGATTGAGGATTGGGGATTGAGGATCGACGATTGAGGATTGAGTATTGAGGATTGAGAATTGAGGATTGATTATTGAAGATTGAGTATTGAGGATTGAAGATTGAGGATTGAGGATTGAGTATTGAGGATTGAGGATGAGGGCTGAGGGTTGAGGGTTGAGGTTAGAGGACTGAGGACAGAGGATTGAGGATTGAGAATTGAGGATTGAGGATTCAGGATTGATGATTGAGGATTGGGTATTGAGGATTGAAGAATGAGGATTGAGGATTGAGGATTGAGGATTGAGGTTTGAAATTGAGGATTGAGGATTGAGGATTGAGGATTGAATATTGAGTATGGAGGATTGAAGACTGAGGATTGAGGATTGAGTGTTCAGTATTGAGGACGAGGACTGACGGTTGAGGATTGAGGTTTGAGGATTGAGGATAGAGGATTGAGGACTGAGGATTGAGGATTGAGGATAGAGCATTAAGGATTGAAGATTGGGGACTGGGGTTGAGGATTGAAGGCTGAGGATTGCCGATTGAGTATTGAAGATTGAGGATTGATTACTGAGGATTGAGAATTGAGGATTGAGGATTGAGGATTGAGGATTGAAGATTCAGAATTGTGGATTGAATATTGAGGATTGAGAATTGAGGATTAAGGATTGAGGATTGAAGATTGAGGATTGGGTGTTGAGGATTGGAGAATGAGGATTGAGGATTGAGGATTGGGGATAGAGGATTGAAGATTGAGTATTGAGGTCTGTGGATTGAGGATTGAGGATTGAGGATTGAGGATTCAGGATTGAGGATTGAAGACTGAGGATTGGGTATTGAGGATTGGGTATTGAGGATTGAAGAATGAGGATTGAGGATTGAGGATTGAGGATTGAGGATTGGAGATTGAGTACTGATGATTGCAGATTGAGCGTTGAGGATTGAGGATTGAGGATTGGGCATTGAGGATTGAGGATTGAGCGTTGAGGATTGAAGATACAGTATTGAGGATCGAAGATTGAGAGTTGAGGATTGAGGATTGAACATTGAGGGATGAGTGCTGAAGGTTGAGTGGTGAAAATTGATGTTTGTTGATACAGGTTGGAAGATTGCAGATTGAGTATTGAGTTTTGAAAGCTGTGAAGTGAGGATATTCTATTGAGGACTGAGGAATGACAACTGATTGTTGAGGACTGAGGGCTGAAGGTTGAGGTATCAGGATAGAGGATTCAGAATTGAGGTTTGAGGACTGAGGACTGAGGATTGAAGATTGAGGTTTGAGGATTGAGGATTGAAGACTGAGGATTGGGTATTGAGGGTTGAAGAATGAGGATTGAGGATTGAGTATTGAGGATTGAGGATTGAGGATTGAGGTTTGTGGATTGAGGACGAGGAGTGAGGGTTGAATATTGACGTTTGAGGTCTGAGGATTGAGGATTGAGGATTGAGGATTGAGAATTGAGCATTGAGTATTGACGATTGAAGATTGAGGATAGGGTATTGAGGATTGAAGAATGAGGTTTGAGGACTGAGGATTGAGGATTGAGGATTGAGGATTGAAGATACAGTATTGAGGATCGAAGATTGAGAGTTGAGGATTGAGGATTGAACATTGAGGAATGAGTGCTGAAGGTTGAGTGGTGAAAATTGATGTTTGTGGATACAGGTTGGAAGGTTGCAGATTGAGTATTGAGTTTTGAAAGCTGTGAATTGAGGATATTCTATTGAGGACTGAGGAATGACAACTGATTGTTGGTGACTGAGGGCTGAAGGTTGAGGAATCAGGATTGAGGGTTCAGAATTGAGGTTTGAGGACTGAGGACTGAGGATTGAAGATTGAGGTTTGAGGATTGAGGATTGAAGACTGAGGATTGGGTATTGAGGATTGAACATTGAGGATTGAGGGTTGAGGATTGAGGATTGAGGATTGACGATTGAGGATTGAGGATTGAGGGCTGAGTGTTGAGGTTTGAGTATTGAATCCTGAGAATTCAGGATATTCTATTGAATATTGAGAACTGAGGGTTGATGGTTGAGTATTGAGGATTGAGTATTGAGGATTGAGGATTGAGTATTGAGGATTGAGGATTGAGTATTGAAGATTGAATATTGATGATTGAAGATTGATGATCGAGGATTGAGTGTTGTGGATTGAGGACGAGGGCTGAGGGTTGAGTACTGATGTTTGAGGTCTGAGGATTGAGGATTGAGGATTGTGAACTGAGGGTTGAGGATTGAGGATTGAAGATTGAGGATTGGGTATTGAGGGTTGAAGAATGAGGATTGAGGATTGAGTATTGAGGATTGAAGACTGAGTATTGAGGATTGGAGGATGGGGATTGAGAATTGAGGATTGAGGATTGAGGATTGAGGATTGGGGATTGAGGATTGGGTATTGAGGATTGGGTATTGAGGATTGAAGAATGAGGATTGAGGATCGAGGATTGAGGATTGAGGATTGGAGATTGAGTATTGAGGATTGCAGATTGAGGGTTGAGGATTGAGGATTGAGGATTGAGCATTGAGGATTGAGGATTGAGGATTGAGGTTTGAAGATTGAGTATTGAGGATTGAAGATTGAGGATTGAGGATTGAGTATTGAGGATCGAGGATTGGGTATTGAGGATTGGGTATTGAGGATTGAAGAATGAGGATTGAGGATTGAGGATTGAGGATTGAGGATTGGATATTGAGTATTGAGGATTGCAGATTGAGGGTTGAGGATTGAGGATTGAGGACTGTGGATTGAGGACTGAAGAATGAGGACTGAGGATTGAGGATTGAGGATTGAGGATTGAAGATTGAGTATTGAGGATCGATGATTTGCGATCGAGGATTGAGAATTGAGGATTGAGCATTGAGGATTGAGGATTGAAGATTGAGTATTGAGGATTGAAGCCTGACGATTGTGGATTGAGGATTGAGGGTTGAGGATTAAGGACGGAGGATTGAAGATTGAGTATTGATGATTGAAGATTGAGGTTTGAGGTTTGTGGACTGAGGATTGAGGATTGAGTATTGAGGATTGAGGATTGAGGATTGAGGATTGAGGATTAAAGATTGAGGATTGGGTATTGCGGATTGAACATTGAGGATTGAGGATTGAGGATTGAGGATTGGGGATTGAGGACTGAAGATTGAATATTGATGATTGAAGACTGAGGATTGAGGATTGATTGTTGTGGATTGAGGACGAGGACTGAGGGTTGAGTATTGATGTTTGAGGTCTGAGGATCGAGGATTGAGGATTGAGGATTGAGCATTGAGGATTGAGGATTGAAGATCGAGTATTGAGGATTGAAGGTTGAGGATTGTGGATTGAGGATTGAGGATTGAGGATTGAATATTGAGGATTGGGGATTGAGGATTGAGAATTGAGAATTGAGTATGAAGACTGAGGGTTGAGGATTGAGGTTTGAGGAACGAGGATTGCGGATTGAGGATTGAGGATTGAGGATTGAGGATTGAGGATTGGGTGTTGAGGATTGAAGAATGAGGATTGAGGATTGAGGATTGAGGATTGAGGACTGAAGATTGAATATTGATGATTGAAGGCTGAGGACTGAGGATTGATTGTTGTGGATTGAGGACGAGGCCTGAGGGTTGAGTACTGATGTTTGAGGTCTGAGGATTGAGGATTGAGGATTGAGGATTGAGGATTGAAGATTGAGGATTGTGTATTGAGGATTGAAGAATGAGGATTGAGGATTGAGGATTGAGGATTGACGATTGAAGACTGAGTATTGATGATTGAAGATTGAGGATTGAGGATTGAGTATTTAGGATTGAGAATTGAGGATTGATGATTGAAGATTGAGTTTTGAGGATTGAAGATTGAGGATTGAGGATTGAGAATTGAGGATTGAGGATTGAGGATTGAAGATTGAGGATTGGGCCTTGAGGATTGAAGAATCAGGATAGAGGATTGAGGATTGAGGATTGAAGATTGAGGATTGAGGATTGAGGATTGAGGATTGAATATTGAGTATTGAGGATTGAAGATTGAGGATTGAGGATTGAGTGTTGAGTATTGAGGAAGAGGACTGACGGTTGAGGATTGAGGTTTGAGGATTGAGGATAGAGAATTGAGGACTGAGGATTGAGGATTGAGGATTGAGGATTGAGGATTGAAGATTGAGGATTGGGTGTTGAGGATTGAACATTGAGGACTGAGGATTGAGGATGAGGGCTCAGGGTTGAGGATTGAGATTTGAGAACTTAGGACTGAGGATTGAGGATTGAGAATTGAGGATTGAGGACTGAGGATTGAAGATTGAGGATTGGGTATTGAGGATTGAAGAATGAGGATTGAGGAATGAGGATTGAGGATTGAGGATTGAAGATTGAGTATTGAGAACTGAAGCCTGACGATTGAGGATTGAGGATTGAGGGTTGAGCATTGAGGACTGAAGATTGAGAATTGTGGATTGAATATTGAGGATTGAGAATTGAGGATCGAGGATTGAGGATTGAAGATTGAGGATTGGGTGTTGAGGATTGGAGAATGAGGATTGAGGATTGAGGATTGGGGATAGAGGATTGAAGATTGAGTATTGAGGATTGAAGATTGAGGATTGAGGTCTGTGGATTGAGGATTGAGGATTGAGAATTGAGGATTGAGGATTGAGGATTGAAGATTGAGGATTGGGTATTGAGGATTGGGTATTGAGGATTGAAGAATGAGGATTGAGGATTGAGGATTGAGGATTGAGGATTGGAGATTGAGTATTGAGGATTGCAGATTGAGGGTTTAGGATTGAGGATTGAGGATTGAGCATTGAGTGTTGAGAATTGTGGATTGAGGATTTAAGATTGAGTATTGAGGATTGAAGATTGAGGATTGAGGATTGAGGATTGAGGATTGAGGATTGAAGATTGAGGATTGGGGATTGAGGATTGACGATTGAGTATTGAGTATGGAGGAGTGAGAATTGAGGATTGAGGATTGAAGATTGAGGATTGAGGATTGAAGACTGAGTATTGATGATTGAAGAGATAGGATTGAAGAATGAAGACTGAGGATTGAGGATTGAAGATTGAGTATTGAGGATTGATGATTGGCGATCGAGGATTGAGAATTGAGGATTGAGCATTGAGGATTGAGGATTGAAGATCGAGTATTGAGGATTGAAGGTTGAGGATTGTGGATTGAGGATTGAGGATTGAGGATTGAGTATTGAGGACTGGGGACTGAGTGTCGAGGGTTGAGTGTTGAGAATTGATGTTTGTGGATAGAGATTTGAAGATTGCAGATTGAGTATTGAGTATTGAAAACTGTGAATTGATGACATTCTATTGAGGATTGAGGTTTGACAACTGATTGTTGAGTACTGAGGGCTGAAGATTGAGGATTCAGTATTGAGGATTCAGGATTGATGTTTGAGGACAGAGGATTGAGGATTGAGGATTGAGGATTGAAGATTGAGGATTGGGTGTTGAGGATTGAACATTGAGGATTGAGGATTGAGGATGAGGGCTCAGGGTTGAGGATTGAGATTTGAGGACTTAGGACTGAGGATTGAGGATTGAGAATTGAGGATTGAGGACTGAGGATTGAAGATTGGGGGTTGGGTATTGAGGATTGAAGAATGAGGATTGAAGAATGAGGATTGAGGAATGAGGATTGAGGATTGAGGATTGAAGATTGAGTATTGAGGATTGAAGCCTGACGATTGTGGATTGAGGATTGAGGGTTGAGGATTGAGGACGGAGGATTGAAGATTGAGGATTGAGGATTGAAGATTAAGGATTGGGTATTGCGGATTGAACATTGAGGATTGAGGATTGAGGATTGAGGATTGCCGATTCAGGACTGAAGATTGAATATAGATGATTGAAGACTGAGGATTGAGGAGTGATTGTTGTGGATTGAGGACGAGGACTGAGGGTTGAGTATTGATGTTTGAGGTCTGAGGATCGAGGATTGAGGATTGAGGATTGAGCATTGAGGATTGAGGATTGAAGATCGAGTATTGAGGATTGAAGGTTGAGGATTGTGGATTGAGGATTGAGGATTGAGGATTGAATATTGAGGATTGGGGACTGAGTGTCGAGGGTTGAGTGATGAGAATTGATGTTTGTGGATAGAGATTTGAAGATTGCAGATTGAGTATTGAGTATTGAAAACTATGAATTGATGACATTCTATTGAGTATTGAGGTTTGACAACTGATTGTCGAGGACTGAGGGCTGAAGATTGAGGATTCAGTATTGAGGATTCAGGGTAGATGTTTGAGGCCAGAGGATTGAGGATTGAGGATCGAGGATTGAGGATTGAGGATTGAGGATTGAAGATTGAGGATTGGGTGTTGAGGATTGAACATTGAGGATTGAGGATTGAGGATGAGGGCTCAGGGTTGAGGATTGAGATTTGAGGACTTAGGACTGAGGATTGAGGTTTGAGAATTGAGGATTGAGGACTGAGGATGAGGGCTGAGGGTTGAGGGTTGATGTTAGAGGACTGGGGACAGAGGATTGAGGATTGAGAATTGAGGATTGAGGATTGAGGATTGAAGATTGAGGATTGGGTATTGAGGATTGAAGAATGAGGATTGAGGATTGAGGATTGAGGATTGAGGATTGAGGATTGAAGATTGAGGATTGACGATTGACGATTGACGATTGAATATTGAGTATTGAGGATTGCAGATTGAGCATTGAGTGTTGAGTATTGAGGACGAGGACTGACGGTTGAGGATTGAGGTTTGAGGATTGAGGATAGAGGATTGAGGACTGAGGATTGAGGATTGAGGATTGAGCATTAAGGATTGAAGATTGAGGACTGGGGTTGAGGATTGAAGTCTGAGGATTAAGGATTGAGGATTGGGGATTGAGTATCTAGGATTGGAGATTGATTATTGAGGATTGAAGATTGAGGATTGAGGATTGAGTATTGAGAATTTAGAATTGTGTATGAAGACTGAGGGTTGAGGATTGAGGTTTGAGGAACGAGGATTGCGGATTGAGGATTGAGGACTGAGGATTGACGATTGAGTATTGAAGATTGAGGATTGATTATTGAGGATTGAGAATTGAGGATTGAGGATTGAGGATTGATGATTGAAGATTGAGAATTGTGGATTGAATATTGAGGATTGAGAATTGAGGATTGAGGATTGAGGATTGAAGATTGAGGATTGGGTTTTGAGGATTGGAGAATGAGGATTGAGGATTGAGGATTGGGGATAGAGGAATGAAGATTGAGTATTGAGGATTGAAGATTGAGGATTGAGGTCTGTGGATTGAGGATTGAGGATTGAGAATTGAGGATTGAGGATTGAGGATTGAAGATTGAGGATTGGGTACTGAGGATTGGGTATTGAGGATTGAAGAATGAGGATTGAGGATCGAGGATTGAGGATTGAGGATTGGAGATTGAGTATTGAGGATTGCAGATTGAGGGTTGAGGATTGAGGATTGAGGATTGAGCATTGAGGATTGAGGATTGAGGATTGAGGTTTGAAGATTGAGTATTGAGGATTGAAGATTGAGGATTGAGGATTGAGTATTGAGGATTGAGGATTGGGTATTGAGGATTGGGTATTGAGGATTGGGTATTGAGGATTGAAGAATGAGGATTGAGGATTGAGGATTGAGGATTGAGGATTGGATATTGAGTATTGAGGATTGCAGATTGAGGGTTCAGGATTGAGGATTGAGGACTGTGGATTGAGGACTGAAGAATGAGGACTGAGGATTGAGGATTGAGGATTGAGGATTGAAGATTGAGTATTGAGGATCGATGATTTGCGATCGAGGATTGAGAATTGAGGATTGAGCATTGAGGATTGAGGATTGAAGATTGAGTATTGAGGATTGAAGCCTGACGATTGTGGATTGAGGATTGAGGGTTGAGGATTGAGGACGGAGGATTGAAGATTGAGTATTGGTGATTGAAGATTGAGGTTTGAGGTTTGTGGACTGAGGATTGAGGATTGAGTATTGAGGATTGAGGATTGAGGATTGAGGATTGAGGATTAAAGGTTGAGGATTGGGTATTGCGGATTGAACATTGAGGATTGAGGATTGAGGATTGAGGATTGGGGATTGAGGACTGAAGATTGAATATTGATGATTGAAGACTGAGGATTGAGGATTGATTGTTGTGGATTGAGGACGAGGACTGAGGGTTGAGTATTGATGTTTGAGGTCTGAGGATCGAGGATTGAGGATTGAGGATTGAGCATTGAGGATTGAGGATTGAAGATCGAGTATTGAGGATTGAAGGTTGAGGATTGTGGATTGAGGATTGAGGATTGAGGATTGAATATTGAGGATTGGGGATTGAGGATTGAGAATTGAGAATTGAGTATGAAGACTGAGGGTTGAGGATTGAGGTTTGAGGAACGAGGATTGCGGATTGAGGATTGAGGATTGAGGATTGAAGATTGAGGATTGGGTATTGAGGATTGAAGAATGAGGATTGAGGATTGAGGATTGAGGATTGAGGACTGAAGATTGAATATTGATGATTGAAGACTGAGGATTGAGGATTGATTGTTGTGGATTGAGGACGAGGACTGAGGGTTGAGTATTGATGTTTGAGGTCTGAGGATTGAGGATTGAGGATTGAGGATTGAGGATTGAAGATTGAGGATTGTGTATTGAGGATTGAAGAATGAGGATTGAGGATTGAGGATTGAGGATTGACGATTGAAGACTGAGTATTGATGATTGAAGATTGAGGATTGAGGATTGAGTATTTAGGATTGAGAATTGAGGATTGATGATTGAAGATTGAGTTTTGAGGATTGAAGATTGAGGATTGAGGATTGAGAATTGAGGATTGAGGATTGAGGATTGAAGATTGAGGTTTGGGCCTTGAGGATTGAAGAATGAGGATAGAGGATTGAGGATTGGGGATTGAGGATTGAAGATTGAGGATTGAGGATTGAGGATTGAGGATTGAATATTGGGTATTGAGGATTGAAGATTGAGGATTGAGGATTGAGTGTTGAGTATTGAGGAAGAGGACTGACGGTTGAGGATTGAGGTTTGAGGATTGAGGATAGAGGATTGAGGACTGAGGATTGAGGATTGAGGATTGAGGATTGAGGATTGAAGATTGAGGATTGGGTGTTGAGGATTGAACATTGAGGACTGAGGATTGAGGATGAGGTCTCAGGGTTGAGGATTGAGATTTGAGAACTTAGTACTGAGGATTGAGGATTGAGAATTGAGGATTGAGGACTGAGGATTGAAGATTGAGGATTGGGTATTGAGGATTGAAGAATGAGGATTGAGGAATGAGGATTGAGGATTGAGGATTGAAGATTGAGTATTGAGAATTGAAGCCTGACGATTGAGGATTGAGGATTGAGGGTTGAGGATTGAGGATTGAGGATTTAAGATTGAGTATTGAGGATTGAAGATTGAGGATTGAGGATTGAGGATTGAGGATTCAGGATTGAAGATTGAGGATTGGGAATTGAGGATTGACGATTGAGTATTGAGTATGGAGGAGTGAGAATTGAGGATTGAGGATTGAAGATTGAGGATTGAGGATTGAAGACTGAGTATTGATGATTGAAGATTGAGGATTGAAGAATGAAGACTGAGGATTGAGGATTGAGGATTGAGGATTGAAGATTGAGTATTGAGGATTGATGATTGGCGAACGAGGATTGAGAATTGAGGATTGAGCATTGAGGATTGAGGATTGAAGATCGAGTATTGAGGATTGAAGGTTGAGGATTGTGGATTGAGGATTGAGGATTGAGGATTGAGTATTGAGGACTGGGGACTGAGTGTCGAGGGTTGAGTGATGATAATTGATGTTTGTGGATAGAGATTTGAAGATTGCAGATTGAGTATTGAGTATTGAAAACTGTGAATTGATGACATTCTATTGAGGATTGAGGTTTGACAACTGATTGTTGAGGACTGAGGGCTGAAGATTGAGGATTCAGTATTGAGGATTCAGGATTGATGTTTGAGGACAGAGGATTGAGGATTGAGGATTGAGGATTGAAGATTGAGGATTGGGTGTTGAGGATTGAACATTGAGGATTGAGGATTGAGGATGAGGGCTCAGGGTTGAGGATTGAGATTTGAGGACTTAGGACTGAGGATTGAGGATTGAGAATTGAGGATTGAGGACTGAGGATTGAAGATTGGGGGTTGGGTATTGAGGATTGAAGAATGAGGATTGAAGAATGAGGATTGAGGAATGAGGATTGAGGATTGAGGATTGAAGATTGAGTATTGAGGATTGAAGCCTGACGATTGTGGATTGAGGATTGAGGGTTGAGGATTGAGGACGGAGGATTGAAGATTGAGTATTGATGATTGAAGATTGAGGTTTGAGGTTTGTGGACTGAGGATTGAGGATTGAGTATTGAGGATTGAGGATTGAAGATTGAGGATTGAGGATTGAAGATTAAGGATTGGGTATTGCGGATTGAACATTGAGGATTGAGGATTGAGGATTGAGGATTGCCGATTGAGGACTGAAGATTGAATATAGATGATTGAAGACTGAGGATTGAGGAGTGATTGTTGTGGATTGAGGACGAGGACTGAGGGTTGAGTATTGATGTTTGAGGTCTGAGGATCGAGGATTGAGGATTGAGGATTGAGCATTGAGGATTGAGGATTGAAGATCGAGTATTGAGGATTGAAGGTTGAGGATTGTGGAGTGAGGATTGAGGATTGAGGATTGAATATTGAGGATTGGGGACTGAGTGTCGAGGGTTGAGTGATGAGAATTGATGTTTGTGGATAGAGATTTGACGATTGCAGATTGAGTATCGAGTATTGAAAACTGTGAATTGATGACATTCTATTGAGGATTGAGGTTTGACAACTGATTGTTGAGGACTGAGGGCTGAAGATTGAGGATTCAGTATTGAGGATTCAGGATTGATGTTTGAGGACAGAGGATTGAGGATTGAGGATTGAGGATTGAGGATTGAGGATTGAGGATTGAAGATTGAGGATTGGGTGTTGAGGATTGAACATTGAGGATTGAGGATTGAGGATGAGGGCTCAGGGTTGAGGATTGAGATTTGAGGACTTAGGACTGAGGATTGAGGATTGAGAATTGAGGATTGAGGACTGAGGATTGAAGATTGAGGATTGGGTATTGAGGATTGAAGAATGAGGATTGAGGAATGTGGATTGAGGATTGAGGATTGAAGATTGAGTATTGAGGATTGAAGCCTGACGATTGAGGATTGAGGATTGAGGGTTGAGGATTGAGGACGGAGGATTGAAGATTGAGTATTGATGATTGAAGATTGAGGTTTGAGGTTTGAGGACTGAGGATTGAGGATTGAGGATTGAGGATTGAGGATTGAGGATTGAGGATTGAGGATTGAAGATTGAGGATTGGGTATTGCGGATTGAACATTGAGGATTGAGGATTGAGGATTGAGGATTGAGGATTGAGGACTGAAGATTGAATATTGATGATTGAAGACTGAGGATTGAGGATTGATTGTTGTGGATTGAGAACGAGGACTGAGGGTTGAGTATTGATGTTTGAGGTCTGAGGATTGAGGATTGAGGATTGAGAATTGAGGACTGAGGATTGAGGATTGAAGATTGAGGATTGTGTATTGAGGATTGTAGAATGAGGATTGAGGATTGAGGATTGAGGATTGAGGATTGAAGACTGAGTATTGATGATTGAAGATTGAGGATTGAGGATTGAGGATTGTGGATTGAGGATTGAGGATTGAGGATTGAGGATTGAAGATTGAGTATTGATGATTGAAGGTTGAGGATTGAAGATTGGGGATTGAGGATTGAGGATTGAGGATTGAGGATTGAAGATTGAGGATTGGGGATTGACTATCGACGATTGAGGATTGAGTATTGAGGATTGAGAATTGAGGATTGATTATTGAAGATTGAGTACTGAGGATTGAAGATTGACGATTGAGGATTGAGTATTGAGGATTGAGGATGAGGGCTGAGGGTTGAGGGTTGAGGGTAGAGGACTGAGGACAGAGGATTGAGGATTGAGAATTGAGGATTGAGGATTGAAGATTGAGTATTGTGGTTTGAAGCCTGACGATTGAGGATTGAGGATTGAGGGTTGAGGATTGAGGACGGAGGATTGAAGATTGAGTATTGATGATTGAAGATTGAGGTTTGAGGTTTGAGGACTGAGGATTGAGGATTGAGTATTGAAGATTGAGGATTGATTACTGAGGATTGAGAATTGAGGATTGAGGATTGAGGATTGAGGATTGAAGATTGAGAATTGTGGATTGAATATTGAGGATTGAGAATTGAGGATTGAGGATTGAGGATTGAAGATTGAGGATTGGGTGTTGAGGATTGGAGAATGAGGATTGAGGATTGAGGATTGGGGATAGAGGATTGAAGATTGAGTATTGAGGATTGAAGATTGGGGATTGAGGTCTGTGGAATGAGGATTGAGGATTGAGAATTGAGGATTGAGGATTGAGGATTGAAGATTGAGGATTGGGTATTGAGGATTGGGTATTGAGGATTGAAGAATGAGGATTGAGGATTGAGGATTGGGGATTGAGGGTTGGAGATTGAGTATTGAGGATTGCAGATTGAGGGTTGAGGATTGAGGATTGAGGATTGAGCATTGAGGATTGAGGATTGAGGATTGAGGTTTGAAGATTGAGTATTGAGGATTGAAGATTGAGGATTGAGGATTGAGGATTGAGGATTGAGGATTGAAGATTGAGGATTGGGGATTGAGGATTGACGATTGAGGATTGAGTATTGAGGAGTGAGAATTGAGGATTGAGGATTGAAGATTGAGGATTGAGGATTGAAGACTGAGTATAGATGATTGAAGATTGAGGATTGAAGAATGAGGACTGAGGATTGAGGATTGAGGATTGAGGATTGAAGATTGAGTATTGAGGATTGATGATTGGCGATCGAGGATTGAGAATTGAGGATTGAGCATTGAGGATTGAGGATTGAAGGTTGAGGATTGTGGATTGAGGATTGAGGATTGAATATTGAGGATTGGGGACTGAGTGTCGAGGGTTGAGTGATGAGAATTGATGTTTGTGGATAGAGATTTGAAGATTGCAGATTGAGTATTGAGTATTGAAAACTGTGAATTGATGACATTCTATTGAGGATTGAGGTTTGACAACTGATTGTTGAGGACTGAGGGCTGAAGATTGAGGATTCAGTATTGAAGATTCAGGATTGATGTTTGAGGACAGAGGATTGAGGATTGAGGATTGAGGATTGAGGATTGAGGATTGAGGATTGAGGATTGAAGATTGAGGATTGGGTGTTGAGGATTGAACATTGAGGATTGAGGATTGAGGATTGAGGGTTGAGGATTGAGGATGGAAGGTTGAATATTGATGAATGAAGATTGAGGATTGAGGATTGAGGGTTGTGGATTGAGGACGAGGACTGAGGGTTGAGTATTGATGCCTGAGGTCAGGGGATTGATGATTGAGTATTGCGAACAGAGGATTGAAGTTTGAGGATTGGAGATTGAGGATTGGGTATTGAGGATTGAAGATTTAGGATTGAGGATTGAGTATTGAGGATTGAGGATTGAAGATTGAGTATTGAGGATCGAAGATTGAGGATTGAGGATTGAGGATTGAGGATTGAGGATTGAGGATTGAGGATTGAAGATTGAGTATTGAGTATTGAAAACTGTGAATTGATGATATTCTATTGAGGATTGAGGATTGACATCTGATTGTTCAGGTCTGAGGTCTGAAGACTGAGGATTCAGGATTGAGGATTCAGGATTGAGGTTTGATGACTGAGGATTGAGGATTGAGGATTGAGGCATGATGATTGATGATTGAGGATTGAAGATTGAGGATTGAGGATTGTGGATGAGGGCTGAGGGTTGAGGATTGAGGTTTGAGGTCTGAGGATTGAGGGTTGAGGGTTGAGAGTTGAGGATTGAGGGTTGAAGATTGAGGATTGAGGATTGGGTATTGAGGATTGAAGAATGAGGATTGACGAATGACGATTGAGGATTGAGGATTGAAGATTGAGTATTGAGGATTGAAGCCTGACGATTGAGGATTGAGGATTGAGGACTGAGGATTGAGGATTGAGTATTGAGCATTCAGGATTGAGTATTGAGGATTGAGGATGAGGGCTGAGGGTTGAGGGTTGAGGTTGGAGGACTGAGGACAGAGGATTGAGGATTGAGAATGGAGGACTGGGGATTGAGGATTGAAGATTGAGGATTGGGTATTGAGGATTGAAGAATGAGGATAGAGGATTGAGGATTGAGGATTGAGGATTGAAGATTGAGGATTGAGGATTGAGGATTGAGGATTGAATATTGAGTATTGAGGATTGAAGATTGAGGATTGAGGATTGAGTGTTGAGTATTGAGGACGAGGTCTGACGGTTGAGGATTGAGGTTTGACGATTGAGGATTGAGGATTGAGGGTTGAGCATTGAAGAATGAGGATTGAGGATTGAGGACTGAGGATTGAGGGTTGCAGATTGAGTATTGAGGATTGAAGATTGAGGGTTGAGGATTGAGGATTGAGGATTGAGCATTGAGGATTGAGGATTGAGGATTGAGGATTGAAGATTCAGTATTGAGGATTGAAGATTGGGGATTGAGGATTGAGTATTGAGAATTGAGGACTGATAGTTGAGTATTGAGGACTGAGGATTGAGGATTGAAGATTGGGTATTGAGGATTGAAGATTGAGGATTGAGGATTGATAATTGAGGATTGAGGATGAGGTCTGAGGTTTGAGGATTGAGGTTTGAGGGCTGAGGACTGAGAATTGAGGATTGAGGACTGAGAATGTGGGCTGAGGGTTGAGGATTGAGGTTTGAGGACTGAGGACTGAGGATTGAGGATTGAGAATTGAGGATTGAGGATTGAGGATTGAAGATTGAGGATTGGGTATTGAGGATTGTAGAATGAGGATTGAGGTTTGAGGATTGAGGATTGAGGATTGAGGATTGAGGATTGAGGATTGAGTATAGAGGATTGAAGATTGAGGATTGAGGATTGAGGATTGAGGATTGAGGATTGAAGATTGAGGATTGGGGACTGAGTGTTGAGGGTTGAGGATTGCGGATTGAGGATTGAAGATTGAGGATTGGGGACTGAGTGTTGAGGGTTGAGTGATGAGAATTGATGTTTG